>NC_092379.1:92161505-92461505 GCF_030028105.1 Mobula birostris
TCTTCCTCATTGCTATCCTGATTGCAGTCAATTACTCTCACCTGATATGGAAAAGGATGTGGAAAATGGGGAATTATACTGCGGGGACCTATGCCAATTATGGCTTGTAAATCAAAAGTGTGTGTAGTTTGAAAGGGTGGTGAGAGAGGAAGGCTGGGAATGAGCATACAATCATCTATTTTTCCAAAATAAGTTATAAACAAAAACTTTACAAATGCATAAAGTTATTAGCTATGAAAAAACTTCCTTAGTTCCTGTCCACAACATACTTTTTCCTGTCTCATTCCACTAGTGCAGTGCTGCTGCATGGCGGCAGCTTAGCAGGTGGTAGAGTTGCAGCCCTGTGATTGGCTACAACGGTACCAAAGGCCATCCTGGTAATAGCAACAGTGTCTCCTCCCATTGGCTTCAAATAATAGGTCAACTCTCACCCCCTCCAGGTAGATTCCTGCTGACCCCACTTATGCCCACAGAATGGCCCAGCCCAGAACTCTTCACACTTCCCCTATATCCATTACAACCCTTCCGGCAACGTGGCATGGAGGGTAATGTACGGATGCAGAGGAGCACAGCTACTCGCAAGCACATGCGCACAGAGAATTACGCAGTATGAATGAGTATGTGCAGTTACTTGGTCATCTGCACATATGCATCAACACTGAAACATGCACATGCAAAACCAGTCTTCAGTTTGGTACAAAATATTATCTCTAATCTACATTTTGAAGAGAGTTTGCAGATTTCTGGATGGAGATATAGTTAATTCCATTTTTTTTAACCTACAGGGAATTACTTTGAAACTGAATGACAAGGGGCGCTGTGTCATTGGAAGGATTCTACACGGAGGGATGATTCATAGACAAGGTGTGAAATCCTCAGAGTTTCTGTCATCCTAGTTATATGCTCACCACATCAGAGAGACTTAATTGAAACGAAAGTTTTTCAAAATTCATTCTTTTCCCCACCACCAACCTTTCTTCCACTCTCTTTGTTAATTCCATGAGCACACAGCATATGAGCATATGAAAGAGAAGCAGGTGGACCATTTAATAAGATAATAACCGTTCTGATTAAACATCCACTCCACGCTTCATTTCCACCAATAGTAGTCTCTCATCTTTGCTTATCAAGTACTGAGCTAATTCTGCTTCCATTCTACTTCTGCTGTCCTTTGAGGAAAGGCTCACAACTCTCTGAGAGCTGTGAGTTTCATTCCATCTTTGTCTGAAGTAGGTGATCCTTATTGTTGCAGAGTGACCCCTGGTTCTATGTTGTCCCACAACAGAAAATATCCTTTCAACATTTAGACCTACTGTATTGTGTGGGCCCTGTATGATTCAATCTAGTCATGCCTCACTCTTCTAAACTGCAGCTGACCTAAACCAGTTTCCCTTTTACTGAGTGTTCCATCTTCATGGTGGATCACGACACTGAGTATATCTGATATTTACCCCACAAGTGAGACAGCAAACCCTTGGTTCAATTTTTCCCTGATCCAGAGGAAGCAAAAGATCAAATGTTACATCCTATAGGTAAAGACTACTGAAACTAAGCTTTTTTGCAAAAGTTTCATGTATTCATTTTAAAAATGGTCTTTAGGATCATTACAGTTCACTTGCTGACTAAATACACTTGCTAAATCACTTAACAATAATTCCATCAGTGAACTGCATCAAGATGCCACTGTCGGGTAGGTTTCTGCCAATTAACTCAATACTAACTTCCATTAGGTGATTGGACAAGTATGTGAACAGGGAAAGTATGCAAGGTTACGAGGAAAGAGTGGGGAATATTGATTAATTCAATTGATCTATAGGTACAATAGCCTTGGGATTGTGTAGAATTACGATTATTGCAATTTTGTGGTGGAGAAAAGGTGAATGTGAAGGTGCAGACTGGAAACCCCAGATTACAGATATTTTAGAAATAAAAATATGCATTTTCTGAAGTTTTGATATATTGGGTAAATAATGCTGCGATTGGCATGTCCCGTGCTAGCAGCCACTTTAACATCCTTTAATACCAGTTTTAGATCTCTCTCAAATCTGGATTTAATCCTCATCCGTTGTGGTGAGAGAGAGTGTTCACCAGCAGATGGGCATGTTACTGAATATAACTCAGCACTTTTTAAATTGATAGGAAGCCTGTCTTAGGGAAGTCTGGTTTTGCCACCGACCCTATCCCAATAGCAGGAAGATGCAGAACCTGTCTTGAAGATTGTGTTCACTTCTACATTGTTGAAGTGATAGCACCCGCTTTACATCACAGTGAACACTGAAATCTGCTCACCTCCTGCAGTGACAGGAAAGTCCAGGCATCACTAGCTTGCTCTAATCTCATATTTCCATGGCCCAGTGATACTCAAATTGTGTTTTCTGATTTACAGGCACACTGCACGTTGGTGATGAAATTCTTGAAATAAATGGCAAAAGTGCACTAAATCAAACAGTGGAAGAACTGCAGTCACAGCTGGTAAGTACTGAGCTCACAAGTAAATTTTCCTCGTGTTGTGCACAGATGAGTGAAATTCTCTTTTATCTTTTTAGCCTAATAGTCAGGGGTGAGATGAACTTGGGCAACAGACACAAAATGCTGAAGGAAGTTAGCAGGCCAGGCAACACCTATAGAAAGAGCATAGTTGACGTTCCGGGCCGAGACCCTTCATCAGGAATTTGGGCAATATTGACTAATTTTCTAGAGGACCTAGACTCTCAGTATCTTATCAGCAGAAGACACAACATGGCAAAACGTAGCCTCTCTGACCTTGAGTGACATCACCTATAGGACAATGTAACCCACTCAAGTGGCACCTCATCATTTACCCCTAGTGTTCATTCCCTACACCACTGGTACATAGAGTCTGTAGCGTGTGCTGCTTACAAAATGAACTGCTGTTACTCCATCACAAGAAGGACGAGGATAATAGACTTGTCCTGTTAGTGATAGTGCAAAGATAGGGACCTGAATAATGGAATCTACCTGGATAAAAACTCCTGCATTACAACATGGGATTTGCAAATGATTCCAACTTCACGGCCTGGATTCATGAAACATTTGGTAATGCATTGTCAACATATCATGCAAACATGATGTATCTGCTTTCGGGGGAAAAGCAGCTTTATGTGTTCAGTTTAAGAGGAGCAATCACTTGATGACATTTTTCTGTTTATATTGCAGAAGGAAATGATGGGAACTGTCACCTTACAGGTTCAATCCAGCTACCATTGCAACCCTCTGTCTTTTGAGGTGAGTTCGTAATATGCCAACCTTAAAACCTAACCTATAATCCCCAAGTTAACCATACCAAAATGGATCCATCTACGAAGATCTTATCATCAGTTGGGAATTGTTGATGTCCCTTTGGTGAACATCAGATTTGATTATTCCTTTTTGTTGAATTAGTTGGTCTTAAAGGAACGGGGAAGGGGCCACAGGATCTGGTTTAAGTCATTATTCTCTGTTGACAGCGTCAATGCATTGTTAGTCAGCCCAGCTCAAAGAAGACATAAGTGATAGCTGTTAGAGTAAGCTGTCCCAGTTAATCAATGCTTTCAAGAATAGCTAACTCTAGATATTTTTCAAAAAGAATTAGGCCACTACTTCTTTGTCCAGCCATTAGGCAAATGTATGTAAGCAAAGTAGACAGTTACCTTCTGTTGGTCTGTATCATTCCTCAGGCTTATTGGAAGCAGAGATAAAATTGCAATGATGCAGTACTTATAAGGCATAAGATATAGGAGCAGAATTAGGCCATCTGGCCCATAGAGTCTGCTCAGCCATTCAATCATGGCTGATTTATTATCCCTCTCAACCCCATTCTCTTGTATTCTCCCCATAATCCTTAATGCCTTTACTAATCAAGAACCTATCAAACTCTGCTTTAAATATATCCAATAGCCTGGGTTCCATAGCCATCCATGGAAATGAATTCCACAGATTCACCACCTTCGGTCTAAAGAAATTCCTCCTCATCTCTGTTCTAAAGGAATGTCCTTATATCCTGAGGCTGTGCCCCCAGACCTAGACTCTTCTACTCTTGGAAACATCCTCTCCACAAGCACCCTATCTAGGCCCCTCAGTATTCAGTAGATTTCAATGAGATTCCTTCCTCACTCTTCTAAACTCCCATGAGTACATGCCCAGAGCCATCAGATGCTCCTCATATATTAACCCTTTCATTCCCAGGATCATTCTTGTGAACCTCCTCTTGACCCTCCCCAATGCCAGCACATCTGTTCTCAGATAAGGGTCTCGAAACAGCTGACAATAATCCAGGAGTTCTCTGACCAATGCCTTATAAAAACTCAGCATTACATCCTTCAATATGTCACTCAAGAGGTTACTCTCTACACCTAAAATAAATCGTGATTGTTAGTGAATGGTTTGCAAATGTAGGGCACCCTCACTGAGCCTAATATTTCAGTAAGTCAGCTTGTACGTTCATC
Organism: Mobula birostris; assembly: GCF_030028105.1. NCBI lineage: Eukaryota > Metazoa > Chordata > Chondrichthyes > Myliobatiformes > Myliobatidae > Mobula > Mobula birostris. The sequence goes on from NC_092379.1 coordinate 92,165,951, forward strand.
TGAGGTACATCTAGGCCATATCATCAGATAAATGATTCAGAAGGAACCAGGTTTGCTAATTTATTTGCTGTAAGCTATGTAAACAATATCACTCTCGTCCTTGCGCAAGAGTGACAAAATACCATAGAAACCAAGAAAAGTATTGACATCTTCTTGGTCTATAAAGTTTCACTATAACACCTTGTAACACAATCATCATCTAACCCCACTTAACTATGTAAGAAAAGGCAACATATAGGTGGTTAATTTATTGCTGAACTGAAAGTTTCTCACGGATTTTTGCTTCACAGGATGTTTGCTTGAATGAGCCACCACTTAAGTAATATCATCTTAAATCCCTTTCTCACTTTCTCCCCACTTCACCCTATTGGACTCCAGACCTCATTGATAAAGCTGTATATACATATTGCTTTTAAATTTCCATGGGTTCTATTAAAGTAGATTTAAGCCTTGACCGAGTCCTGTTAAGTATCCATTTTCAATGTTTAGAATAACCCTTTTACCAGCTTACAATTATGTGTGCTACATTTTGTTAATAATGCGCAGATTTTGCAGTCACTAATTACGGGCATCAGTATAAATCAGCAATCAATGTCTGTGCATGCACAATCAAAAGCAGAAAATGTTGTCAGCAGAGATAACCTGCTCCTTTTTATGGTTGGCTGCTGGGGATATTCCCATTGACACAGCCTGTAAATCACACTGAATGTAGAGTAATTACCCATTAATTCCACATTTAAAAAATGATAATAAGGGAGATTTTAGTGATCTAATTGGCAATAATTGCAAGGGAAGGCCTGCTGGTTTTGAAAAATGAACTTCTAAATATGTTTGCTCAAAAGAAAATATTGGAAATATGGTTTTATATCTCCTCTGTTTTATATCTCCTCCTTGGTTTATATCTCTCCCCTAAGCCCAGCTGTTTTCCCTCATCCTTATTTAATTTACAGCATAAAACATAGGAGCAGAAATAGACTATTCGGCCCTTTAATCATGACTGATTTCTTTTCCTCTTCAACCTCATTTTCCTGCTTTCTCCCCGTAATCTTTAGTACCTTTACTAATCAAGAACCTATCAACTACTGCTTCAGGTATACTCAATGACCTGGCCTCCACAGCTATCTGTGGGGAATGAATTCCACGGATTCATGACCTTCAGCTAAAGAAATTCCTCCTCATCTCTGTTCTAAAGTGACATCCTTGGTTTTTAAGGCTGTGCTCTCTGGTCAAAGGTTCTCCCACTTTGGAAACATCCTCTCCACATCCACTCTATCCAGGCCCCTCAGTATTCAGTAGGTTCCCTCATTCTTCTAAACTTCAGTGTGCGCAGGCCCAGAGCCATCAAACACGCCTCATACATTAACCATTTCATTCTTGGCATAATTCTCGTGAATCTTCTATGGACCTTCTCCAATACCACAACATCCTTTCTTGGGTATGAGGCCCAAAATGGCTCACAATACACCGTGTGGTCTGCCCAATGCCTTATAATTTCTCAGCATTAAATCCTTGCTGTAATATTCTAATCCTCTCAAAAGGAATGCTAAAATTGCATTTACCTTCTTTACTAATGACTCATCCTGTAAGATCCACAAACGTGGCTACAAAGTCATCAATTCAGTCACAACCCCTGTGGCACGCCAGTAGTCACCGGCAGCCAGCCAGGAGAGGCTCTCTTTATTTCCACTCTTTGCCCTCTGCCAGTCAGCCAATCTTCTATCCATTCTCATATCTTTCCTGTAATACCATGGGCTCTTATCTTATTTAGCATCTTCATGTGCGATACCTTGTCAGACGCCTTCTGAAAATCCAAGTAAACAACCTCTCCTGATTTTCCTTTGTCTATCCTGCCTGTTATTCCCTCAAATAATTCCAATAGATTTGTCAGGCAAGATTTCCCCATAAGGAAATCATGCTGATGTTGGCCTAGTTTATCATCTGCCTCCAAGTACCCCCAAATCCTAACCTTAATAATGAATTCCAACATCTTGTCAACTATTGAAGTCAGGCTAACTGGCCTATAATTTCCTGTCTTTTGCTTATCACCCTTCTTAAAAAGTGGATTGACATTTGCAATATTCTGATCCTCTGGAATCATTCCAGAATCTAATGATTCTTGAAAGATCACTACTAATGCCTGCACAATCCATCAGGTAGCTCTGTTCAGAACCCTGGAGTGTAGTCCACCTAGTCCAGGTAACCTATGTACGTACCTTTGGATGTTTCAGCTTCCCAAGCACCTTCTCCTTAGTAATAGTGACTACACTCACTTCTGCCCCCCGACACTTTAGAATTTCTGGCATACTGCTGGTGTATTCTACAGTGCAGACTGATGCAAAATAATTATTCATAACAGCAAAAGTCTTAGGTGCATATAAAAACATCTCTGTGAAGTGAAGATGCTTTGAAAAATAATGAAACTGTAAGTTTCATATATCAAAAACATTGCTATAAAGAGCACTGAAGAGTAAAAAACTAAATCAATATTTAGTGTGACCACTCTTTGTCTTTAAAACTGCTGTTTTATAAGAAAATCCACTGATGAGTGTTCTGCAGACTTTGTCTTGCTTGCTTTTGTGTCTCCAGTTAATCCCAGACAGCCTCGAAGATGTTGAGCTCAGGGTTCTGTGGAGGCCATAGCATCTGCTGCAGAACTCTTTGTTCTTTTTTTCACTAGAGATAGTTCTTTATGACCTTGGCCATGTGTTTGTGGTCATTGTGCTGCCTCAGAATGAAATTGGGATCAATCAGACGCCTCCCTGATAGGATTGTAAAATGGATGAGAATCTGCTTGTACTTCTCAACTTGTACTTCCATTAATTCTGACCAGGTCACCAACTCCATTTCCAGAAATGTAGCCCAAACCTATAGGGAGCCTCCTTTGTGCTTTACCGTTGGCTGCAGACACCTGCCCACTGTAGCTCTCTCCAGCTTTTCTCTGGACAAACTGCCTCCTGTTTGAGCCAAAATTTTCAAATTTTGACTGGTCAGTCCAGAGCACTTGCTGCCATTGTTCATCACCCCAGTCCTTGTGTTTTTGTACTTAGATGAGTCTCTTGGCTTTATTTCCACTTTGGAGGAATGGCTTTTTGGCAGTAACTCTTCCATCAAGACCACTTCTGACAAGACTTCTCCAGACTATAGAGGGGACACTTGGGTTCCAGTGGTTTATGTGAGTTCAGAGCTGACAGCAGTGCTGGACCTCTTCCAATTTAGAAGGGATATCAGTTTGATGTATCTCTCATTGGCTGCACTCAGTTTCAATGGCTGACCACTGCATATCTGGTCCTCAGCCTTGCTTCCACGTCATACAGCTCAACATATCACTGGATCTTGCGTCCCTGTTTTATTTAATTTATCTCACTGGTATCTTTTTAGTTAACTAATATATTTAAAGAACCTTTACCTGTACTTGCCTGCTACTCATCTGTGCTGACTTGCCAAAGCCTCCCCAGCCAAAACTTTAGACTTCAGTATTCTATATAACGTGCATATCTTGAACATGTTCTAAGTGTGAATTATGCTTCCTGTTTTTCCCCACTTCCTGGTTGTAAAATCTAAGACTAATTATTTATTATATGTTTTTTTTCAGATGTATATGAGAGCTCAATTTGATTATGATCCAAAGAAGGACGATCTAATCCCCTGCAAGGAAGCTGGATTAAGTTTTGAGACAGGTGACATCATCAAGATTATCAGTAAGGACGATCCCAACTGGTGGCAGGGCACTCTGGAAAATACAAGCAAAATAACTGGACTAATTCCCTCACCTGAACTGCAGGAATGGTACGTTTTGTTCCTCCTAAGCTATAAAGGAAAAGAACAAGTAGGTGGGAGAATATAGTGATAGAAATGAACAAGAAAAGTCTCTAAGGGGGCAAAAGCAGCCCTATAAGTTCTATTTCTTTCATGTTTATTTCTTTTTTTCCTCTCTTCTTTGTCACTTTCTGCCCTTCCATTTCTTTCCTGTGCTTTTTCGCCTCTTGCATTTGTCTCCCACATTCTTTTCTATATTACCATTAGATCATTACAGTAGAATCTGCTATGTCTACACCAGTTCACCATGAAGCAGTCTATTCTACTTTCTCTACTCTTTCTTAACGCCCTTGTAAATTATTTGGCCCCAGGCCCATCTAACGTTTTGGAGAAAACCCTTACTGAATTTTCTTCCATCATCCTTAGAAGCATAGATCCAAATCACCATTCCACATTTTTAAAAAATTCTGATCCCTTTCTCTGGTTTTGCTCTTCACTTCAAATCTGTGCTTTGTGGTCTGCAATATTTTCTACATCCACATCTAAAGTCACCCTGAGTTATACACCTGTCATCTTTCCTCTCAACCTTCTCGACTCCAAGACCAACCACAGCTTTTCCAATCTAATCTTAAGGCTGAAATCCCTCACCCAGAGTCATCCTCCTTATGATCTCCCTGGAGTGTGATTGCCAGAATGCGGCACAATGTTCTAGTGGTTTTATCAAAGATTCAACATAACTCCTTGTCTCAGTTTGTGAAGTCCTGCAACATTTTCTGTTTCATGGTGAACCAGTAAAGTTTGGACTCTTTGAAGGAGAAATTCACCCTCAGTTGCTGAGTGCCTTGTTCAAAGTTCAAAGTAAATTTATTATCAAAGTACATATATGTCATCATATTCAATCCTGAGATTCATTTTCTTGCAGGCATACTCAATAAATCTAATAACCATAACAGAATCAATGAAAGACTCCACCAACAGGGTGCCAACCAGTATGCAAAAGACACCAAACTATGCAAATACAAAAAGAAAGGGAAAAAAAGAAATAATAACAATAATAGTAAATAAATAAGCAATTAATATTGAGAACATAAGATGAAGAGACCTTGCAGGTGAATCCATAGGTTTTGGGAATATGTCTATGATGGGGCAATGAAGTTGAGTGAAGTTATTCCCTTTGGTTCAAGAGTCTGATGGTTGAGGAGTAATAACTTGCTGAACCTGGTGATGTGAGTCCTGAGGCTCCTGTACCTTCTTGCTGATGGCAGCAGCGGGAAGAAAGCATGGCCTGGATGGCGAGTATCCTTGATGACGGATGCTGCTTGCCTGTGACAGGGCTCCATATAGAAGCGTTTAATGGTGGGGAGCGACTGGGACATATCCAGTACTGTTTATACTGTAGGCTTTTCTGTACAAAGACATTTATGTTTCCATACCAGGCCGTGATGCAACCAGCCAATGTACTTTCCACCATACATCTATAGAAGTTTGTCAAAGTTTTAGACATCATGTCAAATCTTTGCAAACTTCTAAGGGAGAAGGGGTGCTGCCATGCCCAGTGTCCTTGGTGCATGTAACAGAGGATGAATTTCTAACCAAAAGGAGAATGCTTCAGATAGGAATTAAAAGAACCGATGGAATGGTGGTGCTTAGTTTAAATGCTTGATTATAAGGTGAAGTGAGTTGTGAAGTATATGGTTGGCAGGAAATGCCAGCATTGGAAACTCAGCAGATATTTGCCAAGGTAAGGCAAGTTTATTTGTATAGCACTTTTCAAACACAAAGCAATTCAAAGTGCTTTACATAGAGCAAGATATAAAAATCAAACATCACATTTCAGACAATATAAAAGAGAATAAAATCACAGAGAAAAATACCATAGAAACCGTAGAAACTACAGCACAGAAACAGGCCTTTTGGCCCTTCTTGGCTGTGCCGAACCATTTTCTGCCTAGTCCCACTGACCTGCACACGGACCATATCCCTCCATACACCTCCCTTTGATAAAATCACAATAGATATGATAAATAGATTAAAAAAGGAATAAGAGTTACAATGTAGGAAATTCTAATTAAAAGCTACAGCGAAAAGAAAAGCCTTAAGCCTCGACTTAAAAGACCTTGAAGTTGGGGCAGACTTAAAATCTTCTGGAAGGTTATTCCAGATATGTGGAGCATAGTAACTAAAAGCTGCTTCAAAATGTTTAGTTTTGACCCTGAGGACAGTAGCAGACCCGCCCCAGATACCCTGAGAGCTCGTGAAAGTTCATGATGCAGCAAGAGATCGGAGATGTATTCTGGCCCTAGACCATTCAGTGCTTTATAAACCAGTAGTAATATTTTAAAGCCAGTCCTCTCTGATGGACAGGAAGCCAGTGCAGTGATCTGAGAACTGGAGTGATATGTTCTACTTTCTTGGTCTTAGTGAGGTCCTTAGCAGCACTGTTCTGAATGAGCTGCAGCTGTCTGAGGGATTTTTTACAGAGACCTGTGAAAACACCATTACAGTAGTCAAACCTACTAAAAATAAATGCATGGGCGAGTTTTTCTAGATCTTACTGAGACGTAAGCCCTTTAATTTGGGCTTTATTTTTAAGATGGCAGTAGGCTGACTTTGTAATTGTCTTAATGTGGCAGTTAAAATTTAAGTCTGAGTCCATCACAACACCAAGGTTTCTGGCTTGGTTTGTGGTCTGTATTGACTGGGATTCTAAGTAAGCATTGACCTTTAATCGTTTAATTTTGGCACCAAAAACATTTATTTCAGTTTTCCCTTTATTTAACTGGAGGAAGTTTTTGCTCATCCAAACAGTGATACGGTCAATACAGTTTTTTAATGGTTGTATGGGACCATAGTCACTTGATGCATAGTCACTAAGTGAAGATATTTTGTTGCTTGCCATGGTTTGAGCTAGAAGGAGTGTGTATATGTTAAAAGGAAAAGGGCCTAGTATGATGCTTGAGCCACTTTGCATGTCATGTTTGTTTGGTCAGATATGTAGCTGCCAATCAATACAAAATAGCCCCTGTGCTGTAAATATGATTTAAACCATTTCAGAACTATACCAGAAAGTCGCACACAACTTTCCAGTCTGTCCAGTAAAATGCCATGGTTAACTGTGTCAAAAGCAGCACTACGATCCAGTAAAACCAAACCTGAAAGTTTACCATCATCATGGTTTAAGTGGCTGTCATTTAAAACCTCGATCAGAACAGTCTCAGTACAATGGTGTTGTCAAAATCCAGACTGGAAAACATCCTTACAATTGCTTAGTACTGATAAACAACCCTTTCAATGATTTTACTTAAACTTGGTAAGTTTAATACTGGCCTGTAGTTATTAATTACTGAGGAATCTAGGTTGTTCATTTTAAAAGTTGCTTATTAACTGCAGTTTTCAGGGCCCTTGGGAAGCTGCCTGATAGAAGAGAAGTGTTGACTATTTGCAGAATGCCTGGCGCCGTGCAACTAAAAACATTTTTTAAGACGGCTGTAGATAAAATGTCAAGGGAACAGGAGGAGGATTTCAGGTGTAGCACAATTTCTTCTAGAGTTTGATAGTCAATGGGTTTGAATTGTATTATCTTAACTAAATTAGTTCTAAGTGAGAGAGAGGACCACACTGACTTCTGACCTGATGCAGAGACACTAACAGCATGTCTAGCCTTCTGAATTTTATCACTAAAAAAGAACGCAAGGTCATTATATGACTTCGTAGTTCAGGTGCTACTGATACAAGAGGATGTGTGAGCCTATCAACTCTAGCAAATAAGACACATGTATTATTGCAGTTTTTGTTTATAATATCAGAGAAGAAGGACTACCTTACACACCTCGCTCTAAGTTATAGATGCGAAGAGTTTCTTTATAAATGTCGTAATGGACCTGGAGTTTTGTTTTCTACCAACTGCATTCAGTTTTTCAACTCCTCTTATTACAGTTTAACCAGTGAGGTGTTTCTCCATGGTGCTTTGTTTTCTTCCCAGAAACTACTTTTACTTTTGTGGGGGTGATTACGTCAATGATATCTGTAATTTTAGAGTTGAGATGGTCTCCAATATCATTGACAGAAGCCAGTGAGAGGGCAGGTGTGGGAGAGAAGGCCTGTGTGAATAATAGCTTGGTGTTTTCAGTGATAAACCATTTTGTGATTACCTCAGTTTGAGTGCCAGTGAGTAGAGACATAGTAATTTCAGTGAAAACACAGAAATGATTAGAAAGAACAACTTCAGTCACCACAACCTCAGAAGTGTTAAAGACCATTGGATAGCTATGGCCCTTAGGGCTGATTTATACTTCTGCGTAATATCAACGCCGTACTTACGGCGCCGTCGCGAACCCTACGCAGAGCCTACGCGGATCCCTGCACCATAGCCTGACGCGCACCTCTCCTAAAACGTAACTATGCGTCGCGGCAACGCAGACTGCAACAACTGTGATCGGTCCGCTTGGGAGCATCACATTTCCTCCTACGCCGTAGTAGCTTCCCATTGGGCAACTGAAGGGCAGGGAAGGAACTCTGGCTGCAATGCTTTCCATAAAGCTTTACAGAGCTCCGAAATTATGGAGGACACATTTCACTTCTACGAAAAAAGACGCTCGCTTTAAACTTGTTTACCCCGAGAAAGACTACCATGACCATGAAGCCTTGCTCGGGCAGGTGTGTGCGCATGCGCAATATACTCGAATTGCAGAGCGACGCAGACACACCAACGCATAAGTATAAATACTCACAACGCGCGTAGGCCACTTGCTAAGTTATGGCGTCCATTTGACGCAAAGTATAGATCAGCCTTTACTGTGTGTAGGCTCTGTCACACGCGGTCTCAGTCTATAGTTGTCTTGGATACAGAACAGTTCAGCTGGAAACAAGAAGGTGAGGAATCTTAGAGAATTAATAACAATATAACTGCAAATTGAATGAACTTAGCTTGTATTCCCTTGAGTTTGAGGTAAAGGCTGATCAAATTAAAGCACTTTAAAAGATGCTACCACACACAGTGGTTGGGCAATGTTAGAAATTAGCAGACTAACTATCCAGAGATCTAGTGTGAAATCCAACCATTGCAGCTGTGGAATTGAAATTCTGTTACTAATTTGAGAAAATGGCATCTTGTCTCAATAGCAATGACTGGAAAAGCACTGTATTATTGTAATGTTTACTGAAGCACTTCAAGCGAGGAAAACTCCTTACCTGGTCTGCCTCACGGAGTGTGGATTGACTTTTAGGTGGCCCAGCAATCTATATTCAAATAGAGAATGAGCAAAACCAGGTGAACATCTGACCTCTACCCATGCACTGATGGACACAGCAAACTTGCTCCTCACAAATTATCAGCTGTCCCACAGACTACTCTAAGAACAGCTTCTTCCCCTCCACCATCAGATTTCTGAATTGTCCATGAATCCATGAATATTCCTTCACTATATTTACACTAATTATTTATTTTTGTGTTTCTTATTGTGATCTATATTTATATGTATTGCACCACAACACTACAAGTTTCATGACTTATGTCAGTGATAACAAACCTGTTATGATTCAGGAGCATACCTAACAGGCAATATGTCCTCCATCATAATTCTGTCTCACCAGCAAGACAGGCCCGTCAGAAGCAGTGGTACAGAGGCAGCATAGAGCAATCCTTGGTGTTCTCAACACTGATGGCAAACCCTCTAAAGTCTCATGGCACCAGAAACATGAGCAAATAAACTGCCTTCTGATTTCCACCTGTCACCGTCCCTCAGATGGTAAATCAGTGCTTCTCCATGTTGAACATTTGGGGGAGAAAACACAAAGTAACAAACACATGGAATGTGCTCTTGGTGGGGGACTTCAATGTCCATCAGCAAGAGTGGCTTCATAGCACCATCATGAACTGAGTTGGCTGAATCCTGAGAGACACAGCTATCGCAAAGAATTTGTGGGAGGTGGTGAGTAACCAAACAGGAGGGATGAACCTATTTGACCTCATCTTTGCCCGTCTAACTGTGATGGATGCATCTCTCCTTGATAGCATTGGAGGAAGTGACTGATGAACAGTACTTATGGAGCCAATATCACATCATCACATCAAGTTCTCTCACCCCATCATGTTAGGAGGCATTATAATTGTGCTAAGTACATTAAACTCAGAACAGGCCTGACATCTCCAAAATGGCGTCCATGAGACTCTCAGCCACAGCAGCTGAAATGGCTCAGTACATACCTCAACCATGTTTATCGAGCTAGAGGATTAAATCTGGTAGGGGAGTGCAGAAAGGCATGCTAAGAATAGCATCTAAAAAAGTACCAGCTTAGTAAAACTGCAGCACAGAACTGCATGCTTGCTATCAGTAAAAAAAAATGCTTGGGACAGGAAAGGCAATTTCCAATGAACAGATCAGATCAAAGCTCCATGGTCCACCACAACTAGCTGCGAATGGTGGGATAGAATTGATCAATTACCTTGTATACACAGCTGGAATAATAACACATTAGAATTGTCATAGCAGAAGATCACAGGGCAAATCTCGCAGACGTGCACATACAGTACACACCATAACAGATTCCAAAATAATATACTTAAGTAGAAATCCAGTAGAAGGGTTATGATCTAAAATGCCAACTCTCTATTTCTCTCCGCAGATGCTGCGTGACCTGCCCATTTCCTCCAGCAGCTTGTTTCTTCATATTAAAGTACCTATTTTTCATGTTCTTTGCTGATCTGTATTGTTATAGGCGAGTGGCCAACAGGAATACAGCTAATCAGGATGTGACATCAGGATGTGGCGTATTTGGGAAGAAGAAAAAACAGTGTAAAGACAAGTATCTGGCCAAGCACAGTGCAAGTACGTCACTCTTTATGTGGCATTGCTGGCTTATGTCTGGGATATTTGGGAAACAATAGCCATTTGCTTTATTACCCTTTTGGTCAAAGGACGGACTTGCAGAATCTATAGATAATGGATGCAAAGGATATAAATGTCTCCAGACAGTCTCATTTTACTGTGATGGCTGCAGCCACATGGTCACCTCCGTATCCTAAAATAATTGAATACTGAACCAACAGATCAATTGCGCTCATTTAACATTATTGCCAAAGCTAGGCTATTGCCTGCTGAAACAGATCATTGCAATTGTGATGTTCTGTTTCAGCTTTTCTTAATAGTCCCTGTTCAGAGGTTGCTTGCTACACTCTCTGGAAGAATGCACATTTTCACCCCAGGCTCATTACAGCTGCTGATTTAAGAACCTCCTTCTTGATTTCTTCATTTCTAGTCATTCTAACAATACATTGGATAGCCTTCCCTTGTCCATTCACTTAAGATCACTTAAGACTTTGTTCTGTGATTTCTCAATTTTAAAATCATTTTCAAATCCTTTCATGCCATCATCTATCTTTGTAACTTACCCCGGCCCTGGAAGCCTCCAAGATATCTGCGTCTCTCTAATCCTGGCCTATTTGCACCCCTGATTTCCTTACTATTACTGACTGAGACTTCAGCTGCCTAAACTAAGAATTTATTTCCACAAACTTCTTTGTTTTTCTACCTTGCTCTTCAGCTGAGTATTTACTTCCTGCACCAAGATTTTGGTTACTTGCCCTAATATTTCTCAGTACTTCATATCATATTTTGTTACATAAAATCACAGAAAAGCACAGCACAGAAACAGGACCTTCAGCCCATCTAGTCAATGCCAAACCATTAATCTGCCTAATCCCATCGACCTGCACCCGGACATAGCCCTCCATATCCCTCCCATCCAAGTACTTAGCCAAATTTCTCTTAAAAGTTGAAATCGAACTTGCATCCACCACTTGCGCTGGCCGCTCATTCCACACTTTATTATTTTTTCACTTTATTATTACTTTATTGTCGCCAAACAATTGATACTAGAGCGTACAATCATCACAGCGATATTTGATTCTGTGCTTTGCGCTCCCTGGAGTACAAATCGATAGTATAAAAATTTAAATTATAAATCATAAATAGAAAATAGAAAAGGGAAAGTAAGGTAGTGCAAAAAAAACTGAGAGGCAGGTCCGGATATTTGAAGGGTATGGCCCAGATCCGGGTCAGGATCCGTTCAGCAGTCTTATCACAGTTTTGCCACCCCAGAAGTGAAGATGTGCCACCTTATGTTCCCATTAAACAGTCCACCTTTCACTCTTAACCCATGACTCCTAGTTGTACTCTCACCCAACCTCAGTGGAAAAAGAAAAGCTTGCTTACATTTACCCTATTTGTGCCCCTCATAATTTTGTATACCCCATCAAATCTCCTCTCAATCTTCTCTGCTCTGGTAATAAAATCCTAACCTATTCAACCTTTTCCTATAACTCAGTTCCTCAAGTCCTGGCACAACACTTGTAAATTTTCTGTGCACTCTTTTCAAACTTAGTTACATCTTTCCTGTAAGTAAGTGACCAAAACTGCACACAATGCTCTCAATTAGGCCTTACTAGCATCTTGTACAATTCCAACATAACATCCACACTGCAGCACAGGTCAGCAAACACCTCCTCCGATGTAATCTGTATGTGGTGCATGACCTCAGAACCATGCTTTGCCTCACTTTTATAGACTCCGTGTCCATCTCCCGAGTAAATACAGATGTAAAATATGCACTTAAGACCTCCCCCCATCTCTTTTGGCTCCATGCATAGATTACTACTTTGATCTTCTAGAGCAATAATTTTGTCCCTTACTATCCTTTTGCTCTTAATATATCTGTAGAAGCCCTTGGGATTCTCCTTCACCTTGTCTGCTAGAGCAAACTCATGCTTTCTTTTAGCGCCCCTGATTTCCTTCATAAGTGTTCTTGTTCATTTCTTATATCCCTCAAACACCTAACTTTCTCCTTCCTGCCTTTACCTGCTGTGCACCTCCTTTTTTTTCCTTAACCAGGGCCTCAATATCTCTCAAAATCCAAGGTTCCCTAAACCTGCTATCCTTGCCTGACAAAGACATACAAACACTGTACTCTCAAAATTTCACTTTTGAAGCCCTCTCACTTATCAAGTACACGTTCGTCAGAAAACAACCTGTCCCAATGCTCACTTGCCTGATCCCTTCTGATACCATCAAAATAGGCCTTTCTTCAATTTAGAATCTCAACCCGAGGACCAAAGCTAACCTTTTCCATAATTACCTCAAAATTATTGGCATTACAATCACTAGGTACAAAGTGTTCCCCTACAAAAACTTTTGTCGCCTGTCCTGTCTCATTCCCTAATAGGAGATCAAGTATCACACACTCTCTAGTTGGGACATCTAGGTACTGATTAAGGAAATTTTCCTAAAGACATTGGACAAACTCTTTCCCCTTAGCCTTTTTATAGTATGGGAATCCCAGTCATAAGACATAGAAGCAGAATTAGACAATTTGCCCATTGAGTCTGCTTCTTCAGCCCATCATGGCTGATTTATTATCCCTCTCAACCCCCTTCTCCTGCCTTATCCCCATAACCTTTGATGCACTGACTAATCATGAACATATCAACCCCAGCTTTAAAGGTACTCAATGACTTGGCCTGTGGCAATGAATTCCACGGATTCACTAGCCCTTAGCTAAAAACGTCCTCATCTCGGTTCTGAATTCCTTCTCATTCTCTCAAGTCTGAGGCTGTGCCCTCTGAAGCTAGAAACACCCACTATATGAAACAGCCACTTGACATCCATTCTTTCAATATTTGATAGGTTTCAATGAGAACCCCACCTCATTCTTCCAAATTCCAGCAAGTACAGGCTCAAAGCCATCAAAAGTTCTTCATACATTAAGCCTTTAATTCCCAGAACCATTCTCATGAACTTCCTCCAGACCTTCTCCAATGTCAGCACATCTTTTCGTAGACAAAGGACGCAGAACTATTCACAATACTCCAAATGCAGTCTGGCCAATGCTTCATAAGGCTTCAGCATTACATCCTTGCTCTTATATGCTGGTCCTCCTGACATGAATGCTGACATTGAAATTGCCTTCATTACCACCAACTCAACTGCAGGTTAACCTTTAGGGAACCCTACACAAGGACTCCCAAGAACCTTTGCACATTGGATTTTTGAATTTCCTTTCCATTTAGAAAACAGTCTATGCCTTCTACCAAAGTGCATGATCATACACTTTCTGACACTGTATTCCAGCTGCCACTTCTTTGCCCATTTTCCTGGTCTGTCTATGGCTTTCTGCGACTCCATGCTTTGTCAATGCTACTTGCCCTCTACTTATCATCATAGTGTCCGCAAACCTGGTGATATACTTGACTTTATCTTCTCCCTCTCAAACTGCAGGGTGACTTCTATCATATTATGATCACTTCTTCCTAAGGGTTCTTTTACCTTAAGCTCCCTTGGGTTACACAACACCGGATCCAGAATTGCCTTTCCCCTAGTAGCCTCAAACTTAAGCTGCTGTAAAAAGCCATCTCATAGGTATTCTAAAACTCCCCCTCTCAGGATCCAGCATCAACTTGATTTTCCTAATCTATCTCCATATTGAAATCCCCCATGACTATCACAGCATTGCTCTTATTACATGCCTTTTCTATCTCCCATTAATTTGTATCCCACATCCTGGCCTGTATACAACTCGCATCAGGGTCTTTTTACCCTTGCAGTTTCTTAACTCTCACAAGGATTCTACATCTTCTGAAGACTTCTTTCTAAAGACTTGATTTCATTTTTTACCAACCCCCTCTGCCTACCTGCCTGTCCTTTCGACACACAGTGTTAAACTTCCAACTCTTTCAGCCATAACACAGTGATGCCCAGAACGTCATATCTGCTAATTGAGCTACAAGATCATCTAGCTTATTCCAAATATTGTGTTCATTCAAATATATCACCTTCAGTCCTGTATTCATTACTTTTTCCTATTTTGCCTCCATGTTGCACTTCAACTTATCCCACCGACTGTGATTTTGTCTGTCCTTCCTGACAGTCTCACTACACACTGCATCTATTTGTACACCAAGTGCCCCATCCTCAGCCCTGTCATGTTAGTTCCTATCCCCCTAACAAATTTGTTGAAACCCTCCCCTACAGCTCTACAAATCTGCCTGCAAAAATATTGGTCCCCCTTGGGTTCAGATGTAACCAATCCTTTTTGTCCAGGTCATACATTCCCAGAAAGGTCCAAATGACCCAGAAATCTGAAATCCTGCCCCTGTCACCCAACTGCTCAGTCACGAAATGCCAAGTCATCGTATTCTTACACTCAGTGGCGCATGGCACAGATAGCAATCCAGAGATCTCTCTTCAGGACCACCTCGCCTTTCTTACCTGCAGTATATAGTTATACAACAATGTAACACAACTTCAGGCTGTTCACCCTCCCCATTTAGAACCAATCCAAGACATCCCTGATCCTGGCTCCTGGGTTTCTTTTTCATGGCCACAGATTCTCCTGACTGCTTTCCTAACTATGGGATCCCCTGTCACTACTGCACTTCTCTTCTCCCTTCTTCCCTCCTGAGCCACAGAACCAGAGATGTGCTCACTGTGGTTTCTCTCTGGTAGGTCATTTCCACACTCCCTCCCCTCAACAGTATCCAAATGGTATACTGTTATTGAAGGGAATGGTCACATGGGTACTGTGCACTGTGTGCAGAAGTAGTCATCAGGGAGACTGGAGATCTCCCACAGTTCCCGTATCTCGCACAAGGAACATGCCACTAACTCTGGGCCCATTCTCAGCCCTCCAGCTATGTATTAACAGAAAAAAAACTTACTAGAAACTTACTTAGAACCTCCGCCTGTGCTCGCCCAAGCCTGTTGAGTCAAAGCCAGATCACTCTAATAATGCCCCACTCCAACTATGGCCGATCTGCTTACAACTCCTTTCTTTTTATTGACTCAAATAAGACCCACTTCTGAGGAGACTTGAAGATTTCAAATGGTTCCTGCCCTATAAGGTGTCAATCTCTCACTCACTACTTCAAACAATGACTTTCTCTCACCAAGACTTGCAGTTTGCGAGTGACTAAACTCGTTCAGTGTGAGTCATTGCAAATGCAGTTTTCAGTCAATATGTGGAAAGTTAAAATCGCCTACTATCACAACCTTGTGTTTCTTGGAAGAGTTTGCAATTTCTCTCAAGTTTGCTCCTCTAAATCCCACAGACTGTTGTGTGCTCTGTAATATGATCCCATTAACATGGTCAACTGCACTGCCATGACGTTTTCCCTGACACCCTCCTGCTCTATCACATCTAAAACAACGGAACCCCAGAACATTGAGTATCAGTCCTGCCCTTCCTGCAAACAAGTCTCATTAATGGTCACAATGTCATAATTCCACGTGCTGATCCATACCCTAAACTCATCTGCCTTTCCTAGGATACTCCTGGCATTGAAATATATGCAGCTCAGGATATTAGTCCCACCATGCTCAAGTTTTTGATTACTGACTTTGTATGTAAGTACATCTTTCTCCACAACTGACTCCATTATCTATTCTGGCATTTTGGTTCCCTTTCCCCTGCAACCCCGCACCCCGCCGCCCAACTCCCATGTAGCATTAACAAACTTCCTGCTCGGGTATTAGTCCCCCTCCCGTTCAGGTGCAAACCATCTCTTCTGTACAGGTCTCATCTTTCCTGGAAGAGAGCCCAGTGATCCAAAAATCTGACCCCCCCCTTCCTCCTGCACCAACTCCTTAACCGTGTGTTAAGCTGTATGATCTTTCTGGCCTCACTAGCACATGGAACAGACAGCAATCGTCAGATCACAATCCTGGAAGCCCTATACTCTAACCTAGCACCTTGAACTTGCATTGCAGGACCTCGTCACCTCTCCTACCCATGTCATTGGTACCAACGTGGACAATAACGTCACCCTCCCACTTGACTGCTGTGGACTCGATCCACAATGTCCCTGACCCTAGCACCTGGGAGTCCACATACCATCCAGATATCTCATTCTCATCCACAGAACCTCCCTTCTATTCCCCTAACCAATGAATCCCCTGTCACTACACCTCTCCTCTTCTCCCACAGCCAGACTCAGAGCCAGGGACCTGACTGCTGTGGCTTTCCTCTGCTAGGTCATCTTCCACACCCCCACCCCCCACAGCAGTATCCAAAGAGGTATACCTGTTGTTGAGAGGAATGGCCACAGGGGTACTTTGTGCTGGCCGGTTATCCCCTTTCCCCCTCCTGACAGTCACCCAGTTACCTGTGTCCTGCACCTTGAGTGCAATCTCCTCCCTGTATTCCCTGTCTATCAAACCCTCAGCCTCCTGAATGATGCATAGTTTGTCCAGCTCCAGGCCCAGCTCCTTAACGTGGAGTGTTTGAAGCTGCAGGTGGGTGCACTTCTTGCAGGTGAAGTCATCAGGAACACTAGAGGTTTCCCTGCCTTCCCACCTCCTGCCGTCCCCACTACTCTAAATGTGCAATACGAAAGAAAGAATAAATAAATAACCCTCCTGGCTGAAGCCTTGATAAGCCAAAGCCTTAACTCCCCACTCTAACACTGACCCACTCACACAGTAGTTGCTCTGCTTAAACCTAACTACTTTTTATTGGATCTTGCCAAGTGCCTAATTATGTGCAATTCAATGTCTCCTTGGGAACTGTGGTGTGCAAAAAAAAAAATCGTAAATTGTGAAAGAAAGGTTGACTATATTGTTACAAGTTACATTTCATGTTTCACCTTAGTAAATCAAAGGCACAATATAGTCATCAACAAAGGCAGTGTTTTCTGAGCTATATTATTGCTATAGTAACTGAGAAATTGTCCTACTGTGTGCACAAAGATGTACTATTGTGTACTCTGAACTGCTCTCATAACACTCCAGTACTTTAGCTGCTGTTACTGTACACGTCAGAGTGGCAGCAGTCATTTATTTCATTCAAGCTTACAACTAATTGCTATTGTTTTTCCAGTCTTTGATCGCCTGGATCTAGTCTCATATGAAGAAGTCGTACAGCTCCCTGCGTTCAACAGAAAGACCTTGGTGCTTCTTGGTGAGCATGGCTGATTAATAATATCTGACCTCTTAATACCATATCTTATTGATGCCTGATTAGAAAATTCCTTTGAAAAAAAAATAGAGCTTCATTGGATGGGAACACTTCATAGAGAAATCTCAAAAACGTACCAGGTTCCCCTCATTCAGTGGGTGGAAGAGATGTGCGATCTTTCTAATGTGTGCAGCCTACCTGATGATGTATCCAATCCTTAGAATAGGTGTAAGGAAACAGAATCGCAATCTCAACACAAATCAAAACCCTGCTATTAAGTGTCATGTTTCCTAATGCTTACTCATGTATCAAAATACCTTGCTTTTTATTTGCAGGAGCCAATGGAGTTGGGAGAAGTCACATTAAAAATGCTCTGATTACCAAACACTCAGACAAATTTGCATATCCAATCCCACGTAAGTGCCGTGCAGGAAAAACAATCATTGCTGTTGGAGTAAATAAAGCTTACTTCCATTGTTTATTGATAAAGAGTACTGTTTTTGACAAAGTTCCTCTTCCTGAATAATCAGTTTCATTCAAACATATTGTATTACCATCACACTGACTTCTTTGATGTTCTTTTGGAGGGATTTTCTGAGACTCGTTTATGACAACTACTCGACCTATAAATATTTGCACTTAAAATTCCTTCAATTTGAAGCATTTATTTTTTTCTCAAATGCCTTCTGGGAGGTAATGCCTTGTCTTTGCCCCAAAGATTATGTTGCTTGTACTTAGACTGTTCACAATTGGAAATGAACCATATCCTTTCCTGAGAACATCAATCATGCACTGTCAAAGGTACTGTAAGATCTGTAGGGAACCCCACCAGAGAATGTGATAGTTGTTAAATCTATTTCACCAAGAGCACCTTGTAGAAAATTAACCATTGCTTAAACATTCGTGACTATATCTTTTCCCGAAGAATTTAAAAACATGTGTTTTATTCACTTATTGTGAAACTTCTTAATGTCCATCGGCATACTTTTACTAAGGAATCAATCTATATTCAATTTGTGAAACTTTCAATTTAAATTCCTTTGCAGATTTAAATAACTCAGAAGCAATACATTCCTGGGGATAAATGCAACTTCCAAGGAGGGATAAGCAAGTCCAGCCATGATATCTATCTATCAAGCCTGTGAGGGAGTCAATTCATGCTGCTTTGGAAACATGCCTATGCAGTGCCTGTTTTCAAGTTGACATAATCCCAAATTACTTCAAATCCATTAGTTGACCAGAATAACCTCTAATTTACACTCTGTGACCTGAGATTTCATTATGGGAGGAATGGCTTTCTCCTGTGTTTGCACAAACAACCCCATTGAAACCAGCAATAGGAACACAATATAAAGAGTCCAAGCAACACACATAAAAATTGCTGGTGAACGCAGCAGGCCAGGCAGCACCTCTAGGAAGAGGTGCAGTCGACGTTTCAGGCTGAGACCATTCGTCAGGACTAACTGAAGGAAGAGTGAGTAAGGGATTTGAAAGTTGGAGGGGGAGGGGGAGATCCAAAATGATAGGAGAAGACAGGAGGGGGAGGGATGGAGCCAAGAGCTGGACAGGTGATAGGCAAAAGAGATACGAGAGGATCATGGGACAGGAGGTCCGGGAAGAAAGACAAGGGGGGGGGGGGACCCAGAGGATGGCAAGGGGTATATTCAGAGGGACAAAGGAGAGTGAGAGAAAGAATGTGTGTATAAAAATAAGTAACAGATGGGGTACGAGGAGGAGGTGGGGCATTAGCGGAAGTTAGAGAAGTCGATGTTCATGCCATCAGGTTGGAGGCTACCCAGACGGAATATAAGGTGTTGTTCCTCCAACCTGAGTGTGGCTTCATCTTTACAGTAGAGGGGGCCGTGGATAGACATGTCAGAATGGGAATGGGATGTGGAATTAAAATGTGTGGCCACTGGGAGATCCTGCTTTCTCTGGCAGACAGAGCGTAGGTGTTCAGCAAAGCGGTCTCCCAGTCTGCGTCGGGTCTCGCCAATATATAAAAGGCCACATCGGGAGCACCGGACGCAGTATATCACCCCAGTCGACTCACAGGTGAAGTGTTGCCTCACCTGGAAGGACTGTTTGGGGCCCTGAATGGTGGTAAGGGAGGAAGTGTAAGTGCATGTGCAGCACTTGTTCTGCTTACACGGATAAGTGTAAAGATAAGTGAAAGAGTCCAGAGCTTTTATACTGATGTAAGATGCAAGATTGTTGGTTAGTTCCCCGTGTAGCAATAAAGTACTTTGCGTTAGTAGATATAATTACATTCTGATTACCAGATGCATCAGAAGCCCTGTGTTGCCGTTTCTCCATCTGCATCCATCCCTCCCCCCAAAAAATGAACCTATTGTGGTTTCCTTTACCAGACACCTCGAGGTTACCAAAGGAAAATGAAGAAGATGGAAAGAACTACTACTTTATTTCCAATGAGGACATGGTGAAGAACATCACCTGTAATGAATTTCTGGAATATGGAAGCTTCCAAGGGGCCATGTTTGGAACAAAGCTGGAGACAATCCGCAAGATCAATGAAGGACAGGGCAAAATTGCAGTGGTGGATATAGAGCCCCAGGTATGGCGTAGTAACCAACGGTCATTCCAGAACTAACTTACTCACTGACACCAGCCATTGTGTTGAATACAGTGGTGGACATGGATTGCTTGGACACCATAGAGGTGATAACACACTTGGAATATTGGAAAAAGATTACTGCAGAGTGCAACGGGGTGCACTTAGAACCAAAAGAGCCGGGTATTTGAATCTCCTTTCAATGCATCTTAAATATGTGCTACATGACTGGGACATGAATCATTCAGACATCATGGGATAGGCAGCAACTTATGTGAAATATGACAGAACATGCACTTTCCTGTCTCACCATACTCTTGTCATTCAACATAAAATAGACTATAGCACGAGTTTTTGTAATGGCTTTGAAGGATAAACTAGGGCAGAGAATTTGTGTATTTTATGAATGATCATCCTGGATCTTGCACATCCATCAGACTCCAGTTAATGCTTTGGTTCAATATCTCTTTTGAAAAACAACACCTCAATGGTCTCTGAAGCACAAACCTAGATTTGATTCCTAAATCTTTGGATTGGAGTTTGAAACTGTAACTTTCTGATTCCAAGGCAGGTTTAAGACCCATTAACTCTGCAGTAGAAATTTGTTCTTGATATGAACACGCATGAAAGCAGAATTTGCCCACAACTTGATAGTGCTGGATTTTGGATTCCGGATTCCAAATAGAACATACAACCCAACCTGGCCTTTCTATAAAGTTATTATAGTAATTCAGTAGGCCAAAAGCTGTCTAACTGAGCTTTATTTTTCTACAAGCTCACTGGAGATTAAGAGAATGTTACTTCCTCTTTTAAAATCAGGCATATTCCCCCAACGGCAATATAGTATCCTAACACTTCATGTATTCCCTCTATTACCAGGCGCTAAAGGTTCTCAGAACAGCAGAGTTTGCACCACTGGTGGTCTTCATTGCTGCTCCCTCTGGTATTCAGCTAGGCACTCAGGTATGGCATTTTTTTTTACTGAACTAAGGTAATTCTGAAACAGATTGTTGCAGTTTAGAAAAGATGAGTGTAAACATCAAGGAATGTAGTAGAAAAATAATTGGGATTTACAAAACCTAAGTGAAGGAAAAAAACTGTGGTGGTCATTTCATCCTGAGGTGTTTTCTCCAAATGAAAATACAAATGTTATAATCCCACATAGTAAAGATTTTGCAGTCAGTTCACTGGCACACTGCTCAGTGATAATGTGGGCATAGACATCTTCACCTGAGAAAATGAGATAAATATATCCAGTCTATGAAGTACACAGGTATCAAATCTCCCATGAGAACCTGTTGAAGAGCAACACTATAAAATATCTTAAAATTCTCTTTTCTCCTTACTACTGTATGTGCGTCTCTCAGGTGAAACAGGACTAGGAGATAGAATGCTGAATAAAATTTATCCAAGGGGACTGTTTTAAAGTCATATATTCTGGAAATTTAAAACATAGTCATTAAAACACAAACTAAAGGAGGGTTTCAATAGTACTGCTGTAGTCCTCTTTCATCCTACAGTCATTGCAATTGCTGTCTCATTATGTTACGGAACAATATTAGGTTGAAATAAATGCAGCAAATTAGGGGATAACCCACATGTTTCATTCTTCTAAGATTTATTTTTGACATTTTCAGAGCTGGATTTGTATCCATGTCAATCTTCATTTGGTATTAATATTCAAGAGTGTGTAGTTCAGTAATGTTTTCCCCAAAACCTTTTTTCCCAGTGGAGGTTGGTTGTAGGGGATTTGCAGCCCGTTCCTTAGCTAGAGCCTTCAGCATTTTGGGCATCAAGGGAGAGAGGAAGAGGAGGGCCATCCGCAGTACCACCGTTGAGGGCCTCAAGATGGCTGTGGCTCAAAAGAGGGGAGCCATGGAGTCAGACATAGCTAGCCATCTGGACACAAGCTGGGGTCTGATCAGCCCCGGCTGGGTCACCTGGAGGTTGTATGATGTTGAAAGACCCGAAACACCGGATGATTCCAGGAACATCACTGAAGATGTGTCCAGAAGCATCAATAGATGTATGTACACAGTATACTACAATTTTATTTTTGCTCATAGCCAGTGCCAGGATCCCACACTTTGCCGCCTTCCATTCTTTTTCAGTTTTTGTGAGGAAAATATATTTTTACAAAGAGTAAATTATATTAGATTATGAGGACACGCAGTCCTCTTTTATTGTCATTTAGTAATGCATGCATTAAGAAATGATACAATGTTCCTCCAGTATGATATCACAGAAACACAAGATAGACCAAGACTGAAAAACTGACAAAAACAACATAATAACATATAGTTACAACAGTGCAAAGCAATACCGTAATTTGATAAAGAACAGACCATGGGCATGGTAAAAAAAAAGTCTCAAAGTCTCTCAAAGTCCCATCATCTCACGCAGACAATAGAAGGAAGAAAAACTCTCCCTGCCATTAACCTCCAGCACTGCAAACTTGCCGATGCAGCACCCAACCACAGCCGACTCTTGAGGCCGTCCGAAAACTTCCAGCCTCCGACCAGCCCTCCGACACTGTGCACCATCTCTGCCGAGCGCTTCGACCCCAACCCCAGCCGCCAAACAATAGACAAAGCCGAGGATTTGGGGCCTTCCCCTCCGGAGATTCTCAATCGCACAATAGCAGCAGCAGCGAAGAGAGCATTTCAGAAGTTTCTCCAGATGTTCCTCCGTGCTTCTCACGTCTGTCTCCATCAAATCAAGGTTGTGCACGGTACCCTACTTAACAAATACAGATATCATTCCAGAGCGGCCGTGCGCACTGCGTTGCGCCGCCATCTTCTCCTACCCTGGACATGAAGATGAAACCCATTGCTGAGGGATTTACCACCACTAATGCATGGCAAAATTTAAGTAATAATGCCCATTGTCAATGGTGTAGAAGGCAGGTTAATTGAACGGTGAGAGACAGAGGTATGATCAAGCCCAGAAAAGCAAAAGCAGCGTCAAGATCAGGCAACTAATTCCATTTTAATGTGTGTCACTTCATTTTAAATGGCATGTCATTAAGTACAAGGATAACAATAGGGAGACAGGGCACAGACAAGAAAGTCAAAGTGAATGAGAGGAAGGAATAGATACTTAAGGACAGTCAATAATAAAGCAGACACAAGAAATGGATCCCCAGGTCAAATGTGCAAAAGTTGCTTTCAAACACCATCAGTTATAGGTAAAATTAAAATGGGGAACAAAATGCATATTATCAAAGCCGATAAAAAGCCCTTAACACAAATATT
The DNA here is from genome assembly GCF_030028105.1 of Mobula birostris. Classification (NCBI taxonomy): domain Eukaryota; kingdom Metazoa; phylum Chordata; class Chondrichthyes; order Myliobatiformes; family Myliobatidae; genus Mobula; species Mobula birostris. Next base: position 92,189,477 of record NC_092379.1, read on the forward strand.
TAATATGGAACCATCCTTCACACCTATCTATAGCTCACAATCACAGGATATGGCTTTTGACATAAAAAGTTCTTAAGTTTGGGAAAAAACTGGTAACAACTGCAATGTCCAATTAGATAGCAGACATGGAATCTTTCTGGTCAAGTGAGTGAACATAACTTCAAGGCAAATCAATGTTTTTTTTTCCAGGTTGAATCTCTCAAGAAGATCCAAAAGGAGTCAGAAATCCTCCAGCAAACTTATGGACATTGGTTTGATCTGACACTGGTTAACAATGAACTAGAAGATACAGTGCAAAATCTGGTGGAGGCAATTGAAAATGCATGCACTACAGCACAATGGGTACCTGTGTCATGGGTCTATTAGTGGACTGTTGCAGGAGGGGTACAACAAATAAAATGTACTTTTTAGAATTCATTTAATCCAAAATCAGAATGCAGTTTGGAGCCTTGTCACTTATAACTGAAAACATCCCTATTAGCATTTTAGAAGATGCCATTCAATTGATACACCATCTCTAAGGTCATCAAGTTTTATATACTTTAAAAGCAATGACTGTTAAGTAACGGGAGATTGTATTACTCACAATGTTGGATGACTTACATTTGCTTTAAATAACTTTCCTAGAGCCTGTTGTATGTAACCCTTTAATGTACCTGGCCCAGCATTTAAATTCCTCCACAACACCACTGTAGTGAATGACCTTATTACAGCTCATTCTGTTTCATATTGCAGCATTTGCACAAGACAGAGAACAATAATGCATCACTATGTCACCAGCAGGTCCAAGAATGGATCATGCAGGTCATTAGGCTATCGAAAACTATAAAATTTAGAATTATGGTATCAGTCCACGCTTGAAATGCAGTGGGGAATGGTGCAAGAAATATTCAGGCATATCATGTCTACCGTTTCACCTAACTACAGCCAAGGTACGCATCTAAGTATAAGTGTTCTAAAATCCTCTAGTCAACTTGAAATTATGCAAGATATTAGGTGCTAAACATTAATTGCAAAAGTACACCATATAATGCTGAGTTATGTAATTTTCTCATCTAAGTGGAAATGCTTATTTAAATAAAGGCATTTACCTCAGTGAATTGCTGGAATAGTTAGGTTTTTTTGACTGACAACTGGAAACAGTAGTTCATATCACTGCCATATTCAAACACTTTCAGGATCAGTTTGGAATTAATACATCATTTTTGCCTACAAGTTCAGTCAAACCATATGAAAACAGGCTATTCAGCCCCATCATTTCTACATCAATTTGTGAGTAAGCAACCATCCTGATTAAGCTGATCATCTAGCAGTTGTCTAGACATTTGAATACCGTTTCCCCATTCTCAAGCAGTGTATTCCTAGTACCTGCCTCTCTGGGTGAAACATTTCCTCAAAATCCCTCTAAATCTTTACCCTCTGGAGTCTAAAACATGGAAACAGGCCCCTGGGCCAAAACAGTCCATGTTAATCAAGACATCAACCTAGTCCCATTTGCCTGCATTTGGTCCAAATCCTTCTAACCTTTTATTATCCTTGTAGTCGTCAAAGTATCTTTTAAATGTTAACATATTTGCCTCAACCACTTGTCCTGGCAGCTCATTCCATATACAGAACACCAAGTGAAGTTGTCTCTCATTTTCCTATTAAATCTCAATTCCCCCCCCCCACCCTGAGCAAAAAAAAACTGCATTCATTTTACCCATGTCCTTGATTTTTTTACACCCAAGATCACCCCTTCATTCACCTACTCTCCAATGAATGAAGTCTCTACCTGTTCAATCTCTCTCCCTAACTCAGGTCCTAGCAACATCCTCACAAATCTCAATTTTCCAGCTTAATTACATCATTCCTTTAGCAAGGTGACAAAACTGAAAACATCAATCCTTTACTGATTATTGCAGCCTTAGATCTTGTACAACTGCAACAAAAAAATTATAACTTCTATACTCAGTGCTGTCTGAAGGTCAGCACGCTAAAAGCCTAATTCACCATTGAGTTTACCTACAACACTGTGACTAAGATCCCTTCAATTCCCAATATCAACACCACTAAGAGTTATCTGCTAACTTCCCAAGCATTGTACATTGTCATCCAGGTCATTGATATAGATGGCAAACAGCAATGGGCCTAGCGCTTGACTGCTCAGGAACACCACTCATCACAAGCTTCCAGTCCAATAAACAAACTTCCATCACCCTACTAAGGCCAACTCTTCCTGGATCTCACAAAGTAACTTTCCGTGGCATTCTAACGTGTGAAATCGTATGCCTTAGTGGTTCATAATAAAACACTTATCACCATTCTTCATTACTCCAAAAAAAATTTGGGGCATGATCTCCCAGTCATGCTGACTATTCATTATCAACTTTTCTTTCCAAAGGCATATATCTTAACCCTCAGAATCTCAATTGTATCTGTATTATAGTTTACATTTCCTGCAGTCTACCCAATCTGTACCCCAGAAATCTATCTCCATTAATGTTCACTGGAGAGAAAAATACTAAATCCCATAACAAATACTCGATATAGACAAAAACCTGGTGTATTCCTTCTGCATCCTATTAAACACCCTTTTCCTGAGTTAAGTAGGTCGACAGGTTCTTTTACATATTGTGGATACTTATCTCAACAGTAACCATGGCAATTTCAGCATTTTTTTTCCAGAACTTTTACTTCAGAATTCCAGAAATTCATTCAGCTATTTTTCATATTCATTTCAACCCAATTTCCAAATTTGTTCTAGCATGTAGGAGGCCATTCTAGTATCTTACATGCCTTTTCATTTAAAATATGCATGCATCCTAAATGCCAAATGCATAAATAAGGTCCTTACACAGCGGTATCACAGACAGAAATGAGCCCAGTAAGTAGAAAGGAGCCATTTATTTTAAAAATGACCAGGCCTGTTACAATAATCAGTCAAGTCTGTACAGTTAAATGAGGGCAAAACCCATAAACATGGACATCAAGACAAGTTTACTGGATGCCCCCAAAGATGTGTTTAGATTTATTACAATATACACAATAACTAATACAGGAACCTAGATTCCCAATATAAAAATAACTGAAATATTCACATTGCTAGTACTTTGCAAATTCATTCCACTCTAGGCAACACATTCCTGAAGTCATCATGTTGCAGTTTCTATTATTTGGTGAACGTGCCCTGAGCATATGCAGAGATAGTAGCCTGTTACAATCTCCGAAGGATTTAAACTTCACAAAAACCAAATGAACACAAATAGGAAAGCATCTGAGCCAAATAACACTAACCCATATCTTTTCCCAAACTTCACCAAAATCTTAAGCTGGTTTGTAACAGCATTCTGCAGACGTCAGGTTCCATGTTGTGTCCGCTGTTGCTTTAGACATTTAAAAAAAGTTCCCCTTTGCAAAGGGAATGGTACATACAAAATATTCCCAGTAGGAAATTTCACTGCTCTGCAGTCACTGAGAATCAAGATTGCCCAGGTACTCTCACTGCAGAAAAGTACCCCCCCTCCCCTTTGCAAAGGAGATGGCACATACAAAATATTCCCAAGAGGAAACGTTCACTGCTACGCAGTCACTGAAAGTTAAGATTACCCAGATACTCTTTCCACAAAGTACACCATTCTTACAGCATTAACATACTGCACAAAAGTGCATCAATGAATTTTGACTATTATCCTTAAAACAGGATAGTGTATTGAATGAGGCAACAAATCCTAGCTACAAAACTGCAAAGTTTAAGCATGAAGGTCATTTAAACAGCATGAACTGAAGACCCCTAATGGCTGGGAAGGAAAGTAACGCAATACTCGTCACACTGGCCCTGCAAGAGCCACCTCCTCTCTGCTAAGTCAGTCCAAAATTCAAGTCTTGTCAGTAATCGCATGTTGCAGCCTTTTCTTTTTCCTTTTTCTTTTTCTTCTTTTTGGAGCTTTCAGTCTCCTGTAGACAATTAATCAAATTGGTAAATGAACAAAATGGCCACACTATTTAACAAATTAACTGCTGCATCACGACTAGTTATTTACCTTGTATCCTAAATTAGTCACAAGAACCTCAGAAGTCAGCAACAATATTCTTGCAGCCAGTTATAGACATAACTGTAATAACAGCAACCAATTTAAAGCAATATACCTGTTCAGTAAATCAAACCTGTTCAGTATACCTCTGTTCAGTAAATCAAACCATACCAGCTGACAATTCCATGAAAACAGCAAATAATCCACTTAAATACTTTGGATGAGGTTTCAGGATACTTGGAAGCACAGAGAAGAATATGCTGAAATTAGCATAGTTTCTTTATGGAGAAATCTTGTCTTACAAACGTGTTGAAATTCTTTGAGGAAATAACAGCTAGTGGATGTTGTTTACTTGGACTTTCAGAATGTCTTTTACAAGTTGCCACACACCAGGCCATTAAACAGGATGAGAGCCCATGGTACTACAGGAAAGATACCAGAATGCACAAAGATTGGCTGACTGGCATAAGGGAGAGTGGGAATAAAGGCAACCTATTCTGGTTGGCTGTCAGACTCTAGTGGGTGTTCAGCAGGGTCGGTACTGGGGCTGCTTTTTATGTTACGCATCAATGATCTGGACGCTGGAATTGAAGACTTTGTGGCAAAATCTGCAGATGATATGAAGATGGGTGGAATCTGTACTTGTTGGGAATTTAGAAGAATGAGGGGTGGGGAGATCTCAATGAAACCTACTGAACACTGAAAGGCCTAGATAGAGTGGGCGTGAAGAGGATGCTTCCCAATAGTGGGCAAGTCTAGGACCAGAGGGCACAGCCTTCAAAATAGATGGGATGTCCATTTAGGTTGCAGATGGAGGAATTTCTTTAACCAGAGGGTGGTGAATCTGTTGAATTCATTGCCAGACAGCTGTGGAGGCCAAGTCATTGAATACATTTAAGGCGAAGGTTGATAGGCTCTTAATAGATAGAATGGGGTTGGAAGGGCTAAAAAATCAGCCATGATGGAATGGCGGTAGAGACAGAACAGCCCAATTCTGCTATTGCACCACAGTACTACTTCACAGAAGACCTATCACAGTCCATTTCTCCACATATAGCCACAGAACCCCAGCAGTTTAAAATAAATTTACTGTTATCCATTCTCCCTTTCAAACCAATGCTCTCTCCTGTCAAACATCCCGGGCATTTTCCCTCTGGTACTCTACAGGATGAGTTTTTATTTGTCATCAAAAGTATTTTGGATATTAACTCACTCCAATAATATCCTAGCCCTGTAATTTTCTCAAAAAGTAACCATATTTGTAATACAATCACAACTTGGCACTTTAATTACTACAGTTGATTCTGTATAAAGATGAAGTATCTTGTTACCTGACAGGAAAATGCTATTGTTATTCTGCATCAATAAACTAATTATTAGTGGCTTTAAATGGCACTTACTCCAGTCACAGGCTCTCCAATTTCCATTTCTTTTTTCTTTTTCTTTTCTTTCTTGACCTCTGGAATGAACTCTTGTGTTTCTGATGTAGGTACTGGATCAATTTTTTCAGTTTTTATCTATACAAAGGAAAGGTTCACTGAGAATATTGAAGAATATAAAATTTACTCTCAGCAATATTCTTATTAAGAGTGCACCCTCATAATTCATTGATAGTAGGGCTATTCTATAACTTGCTTGCCTTTCTAACAGCCACCACACATTCCCCCATCTCTGCACTGGCGAAAACACACTGATCTCATGGAAAATTAATTCCTCTTTGGTTTGCAGGAGTTCCTTAATTAAAGTGCTTCATCCTTTATTTCTTCGAAGAAAATGCACTTTAAACACCGACACCTTGTGCTTTAATGCTTCAAAGGACCCACCCTTGGACATGGGAAGTAAAATTACAATGCTTCCAATGCAGTTTCATTGAAAACCCAATACATTTTCAGTAACACTACCTTGTTTTGATACACACCCCTGTACTGAATTTCATGCTACAATGTGTTTACTTTTCCACCATCAGGATACAGAGCAGACATTTGTGCATCAACACTTGTGTGAATGACTTCTCCCACTCGTATGGCAGCTTCTTCTCTGACCACACTTTGCAACCACTTCACTCTTCACCTCCCCCCAAAACTCGATCAATAAATGTAGATATATTGGTTAAAGGTTGAAATACACTAGGTTTTACAACTATAGTTTGTGAAATATCTAGCTCACCAGACTGCATGCCCATCACTCCAACTTGACGGCAATACTCATTTTTCTAATTCCATTTGAACACCCACTTCTCCACTTCAGTGCAGCTTAAATCCGATTTTTAAAAATATATATTTATTAACTCAAGCAGAGGCAGTGGTGCACAAATTGTGAACTACAAACTCAACCAAGTCTTTTTTTCATCTGGAGACAACTAAAAATTCCCCAGCTTACACATTGTTCCACGAACAGCAATCACACCAAGCTTCAAAGGGAACATGTCCATTTTGCAACAGTACACATTACACACTCACCTCTGCTTCCTCAAGTAACCTTTGCTTCTTCTCTTTCTTCTTTTTCTTTTTTTCTTTCTTACTCAGCTCCGTTGGGGATTTTGGCTTCGCAGGGGTGGATGGCATTGATTCATCACTCTCACTTTCACTTTCTCTCTTTCGCTGCAGAATACATGCAAAGCGAACAATGAAGAATCAACACTAAAGCAGAGTTCCTCACAACAAATACCCGACTTGAATTTCAGAATCAGGAGAGAAAAATCTTACACACTGGTGCAACACAACAGCACAGCAAATAGATCTGCTGCCTCAATTCTAGTGTCAATTTCAATTTCATCCCTTGGTGCTGGGTGTGGTATTTGCCTGTTTGCTCTGTGAATGAATTGGTTTCCCCAGATACTTTCTTCCCGCATCCCACAGATGTGGGCTAGTAAGTTAATTGGTCTGGTTAATAGGAAATTGTCAGAATCTAATGCAAATAAGGGCTTGATGTGGCCTGTTTTCACACTGCACCACTGTAACAAGTGGCCTCATATGCATGCAAAATGTTTACTAGTTACAAATGCTCTATCATTGCAGAGCATCTAAGTGGCCTTCCACCACCTCAAATGAATCATCCAATTTGAATGTTCGGGTATTTGTTTATATGAGACTGAGATAGACTGCAGAAGTAACCAAACATTGCTGAGGCAGGAACTGTTCGGATTAGATAATGAAGTTATTTTCTGTTCCGTGCATTGCCTAATGTGCTTTAGGGACTAAAGTTCCTTAGTCCTGCATTCAATTATACAGTCAATGTCCATCTTTCTCCTGCTCAAGTTCTTGAATGAGCAAATTGACAATCATAACGACACACAAATAAAACACCTGCATAATAAAGATGCTTATGTGAGAATACTGTTCTTGGGCTACAGTTCAGCATTCAACACCATAATTCTATACAGGCTTGACAAAAAGTTCAGAGACCTCGGCCTACATCCTGCCTTGTGCCGCTAGATCCTGGACTTCCTGTCAGATCACCGGCAGGTGGTAAGAGTCAGCTCACTCACCTCCACCCCTCTCTCAACACAGGAGCCCCACGCCACACAGATCTAATCTGCTAATTAAATTTGCCAACGACACTACTTTGATTGGCCTAATCACAAACAATAATGAGGTACCCTACAGGAAAGAACTCATCTCTCTGACACAGTGGTGTCAAGAAAACAACCTCTCCCTCAATGTCGCAAAAACAAAGGAGCTGGTTGTGGATTACGGGAGGAATGGAGACAGGTTAACCTCTACTGACATCAATGCATCTGGGGTTAAGTTCCTCAGCATAAACATCACCGAGGACCTCACTTGGACTGTACATACCAATTGTGTGGCCCCCAAATCCCAAGAACTTTCTATAGGGGCACAATTGAGAGCATCCTGACCGGCTGTATCACTGCCTGGTATGGAAACTGTACTTCCCTCAATCGCAGGATTCTGCAGAGAGTGGTGCGGACAGCTCAGCGCATCTGTAATTGTGAACTCCCATGATTCAGGATATTTACAAAGACAGGTGTGAGAAAAGGGCCCGAAGGATCATTGGGGACCTGAGTTGCCCCAACCACGGTCTATTCCAGCTGCTACCATTTGGGAAGTAGTACCACAGCATAAAAGCCAGGACCAACAGGCTCTGGGACAGCTTCTTCCACCAGGCCATCAGACTGATTAGCTCACACTGATTTGAGTGTATTTCGATGCTACACTGATTGTTCTATTTATTATATATTACTATGATTGCATATTTAGACGGAGACATAACAAATATTTTTACTCCTCGAGTACGTGAAGGATGTAAGAAATAAAGTGAAATTGAACTTGCTTCAGTAATCAAAATATTCCATTAAGCTAATATTAACCCAAGCCCCAAATATAATACTTACCTTCACTGCCTGGCTTTGTGCCACATTGCTAGCTTCTACACTGCTAGGTGCTTGATTTCCAGAACTAGAAATATAATTTGATAAAAATGCACATTAAAGGTGGTGCATGCAAGGTGTCACCTTCAAATAGATACTAATGGACTGCTTTTCCATGCCTTATCTCCATTTTCGTATGACTGTAAAATGGAGATAAAGTATTAATGTTAACATGTTAGGAAATGCGGAATCCAACAATCTCACAATGAACTGCAGCTGCCTCGCAATTCCTTTTTCTCTTGCAGACTAACTCCCTCTGAAGCCACACCAGGCTGGAAAGGGATAACAATCTGCTAGTAATCAGATTTATGATTCCCCCCCCCCCCCCATAGAAATTGAAGCCATTTATCAGTTCACTTTACCCTCCAGCAGGGGTTCCCTACTTGGGATGCACAGACCCCTTGATTAATGCTATTAGTCCATGGCTTAAAAAAGTTTGGGAACCCCTGCACTAGAGAAAATTCAACCTCAATATAAACAGTGCACCCAACGCTGTATCACTGAACAAGCAAAAGCACAAAATACAGTGGATTCTGGTTCACACACACAAAATGCTAGATAGAGGACCTCAGCAGGCCAAACAGCACCTATGGGAAAAAGTACTGTCGTTTCAGAATGAGATCTGTCAGCAGGACCAGTACATTTTACCCCAATTGACCTGCTGTCCCAATTAACTGAACTTTCATAAAAATAGTTAAAATCATGGGAAGAATGTACTGGGAAGAACCTGCCGCTGTCTGTAAGGAAATTGTACATTCTCCCTGTGACCCTGTGAGTTTTCTGTGGATGCCCTGGGAGTATCCTCCTACAGTCCAAAGACATACTGTTTAAATGGATCATTGTAAATCGATCCATGATTAGGCTAGGGTTAAATCAGGGGTAGCTGGACAGCACAGCTCCAAGGGCCTGTTCCATATGGTACTGTATTTCATTGGATAAATTTTTTCAAACCATGAGCTACCATTTAACTGAGTAACTAATTATGTACTTCAATGAAGTACAGAACAGATTACAACACTACCAATACTACTACTACTACAACACTAAAATCAGTATTAGTTCCTAATAGTTATCTACGGAGGAATTCAAGTGTAAGCTGCTGTTCTTTTGATTGAATAAATTCACAAAATTAGTGCAGACACCTAGTGCAGATGATGTTCTGCCTTCAAACAATACTTTTGTTGGCTGCATCCTTGAAACATCTATTTTCATTGCAACATTCAAGATGATTACCAATACCTTCAAATTCTTTGTAGTTCCCAACTTGCTGAAATAATAACCCGAATGCTTCGAAACGCAGTGAGCAAACCAGTTCTGAATTGTCTTATTGCTTATTCCTTGCCAAATATCAGCAACAAAAAACAAATTTTGAACAGACACATGCAACTGATGCCATTTAAAAACTGTTTGCTAAAGGCCACAAGTGCATCTGACTGATACCTAGTTAGAAACTGGGGACAGTTTCTTGTCCCAAATAAGTAGCTGCCCCAATTCACAATACACAGGGAGAATGCCCCAATCTATTGTACATCACTGAATGTGACTAACGTGCACCACACAGCAGCTCAATTGCAATAGCGTTCATTATGCAGCAATGATACCAGAGCACCACCAAGTGGCAGAACTTACAATTCAACTACAGATATGTAAGGTAAAATTCTTACACGTAATCTACATAGCTCTTCTTCCACAACTCAGGAGTACTTCCATTTGGCTTGCCGTGCTTATCTAGCAAACCCTGTTTGATCATCATTTTCTTTTCACATGCCTTTTAAATAAAAATAAAATTACATTAATAGTTTTAGATGCTGATCTGAATCTCCAAAATCTGATAATCTTCTCACATTCTAAAACATCCAAGTAAACCTCCCAGCAATCTGCCATCCGACTATTTAGTTCCAACAGTTCAGCATGTGATTCACTAAGTAATAGTTGCTATTCTCTAATAGTTGGGACCACAGATCTCATTTTTTCCCCTTTTACATTCCATTCAATGGATGCCTAGTTTCCATTTCCTGAGGCTCAATTTCCCAGTCTTTAAACTGACCAAGGCCCCATTTCCCATATTCCTTTTAACAATTTCACTGTAAAATTAAAACATTAATTTATAAACTTGTCCATATATCAGGAAACAACATCCAGGTTTGGAAATATCTGCAGTAAGGACTCCCACTGTCAAAGTAAATACGAAGAATTTGAACTTCTATTGTATGTAATTCAACACAATCCTGCAGCTTCAGCTACTATTTGGGAAGCAAATTTAGTACATTTAAACAATTGCTAAAATTGGTAAGCTTCTCTTTTCCACCCTTGGCCTACTACTTTGCAGAGAACACTTCCCACCATATTCTAAAAGGCACTAAGAATATTCACTAGCCAGCAACACCAAAAAAAGTAAAACAAGTCTTGCATAAAATATATTATCCAAGTACTAGCCATCAGTTATGGGTGATAGATGAAAGTCATCTTTGCACAATGTGCTAATGCTCATCAATATCATCATGTGGCTAGACCAACTGGTTCCTATCCGCTGTCCAAAATTGGCTTACCTTCGGCCCCAGGCCCCACTTACGTGGGTACGTGTCCCGCTCCATGATAACGCGCTTGATCTTTGCCACCACACCATGGTCACATGTAGATATCACCGCCGTTGTCATTAAAGCAATAGCTGCCACCCAAACACAAACAGACATCGAGATGCAACTTCAGAGAAAAGTTTAAGCATTAAGAAACTAAAAATGCTTTCTGTTCATAATCACACATGCAGACTAATGCTCCAAGTATTTGAGTAACAGTAAGGTCAAAGTCTAAAGCAATTGAATTAATTTCCTAAATGCATAAATTACACAATGTTAAATTACACCCAATTATGCCTAAAAAAAACAACCCTAACTTATTACCGATGCAAATTGCTTCTCCCTTTGTCGTAATAATAACGATTTCCTGGTTCACCTCAATCCCATCTTCATACCTTAGCAGACCAGGGAGCATGATCTTCGCACCATAACAGATAGCATTTACCTGAGAGGGCAAGAAAAGTAACATAAGACCACCCAAGACTAGAAAAGTATTCAGCAAGATTCAAACTTCAAGCCATTCTCAAAACCTCATCTCATTTACTTGGATCTGAAATATATACACAAAAACACTAAAAACAACTTCACACCAAGTAAAAATATTTCAATGTCATTAACTTTCTTCAACTCTTCAAAACACAGACTTGCTTATTGTGCTGACGTTATTCTCAAATAATCATGACTAGCTCAAACACAGGGAGCTCCGAAAAAGAAAATGGCATATTAATTGACATTTTAAACCACAGCTCACATTGTTAAGAGTCTTGACTTTACCAATGGGCCCAATATGCACCTGTAACTCAAATTTTGACTTGGGGCTAGTAGTGCACTTTTCTCCTCTACTTACCGCACTATCCTTCATAACTATCCGTTTGTGGGTCACCATCAACTTTTCAAGGGGCATGATGACGCGACGTAAATAGGTCTCATCCTTGTTGTGGTCATATTGCCACTGGGCATCCAACACGTCATGCATTGTTACCATGTTATCCTGTCATTAATAAAACAATAATCACCAACACAAAAACTATGAAATTTCCCAAATACAATTGTCAGCCTGGAGTCTCCTGATGGACACACACACACAATGGCCACCATGTCATAGACCCCCTGCCTTTCACTTTCCCAAAGTTTAATTACCAGAACAGGAGAAAGCAACCTGCACTGAACTCAACACTTTGGGCCAAATCAGAAAATAAAAGTAAACCGGGTATCAGCTGGCTCTCAAAACTCATTTAAATCACTTAAATTAACAAGATTTGAAGAATTATTCCTACCTTCTCTCCATTTACTCCAGATCGTACCCTTCGCAGCTCCTGCATCTGACCGCCAACACCAAGTAACAGTCCAATATGGACACACAATGTTCGGATATACGTTCCTGCTTCACAGCTCACCCAGAAGACTCCTAAATACAGAAATGTTACTGGTTAGACAGCACAGAAATATTTTCTCAAATGCATTATGAAAATAAAAAGCATTTGGTTAGGTGCCATACAAAGTTTGTATATTATCTTGAAAATTATTAATCAAAGGGCAGAAAAGAAAAACTGTCATTTTCAATTGGCAAATGTTTAAGAGTTTGAGCTATTTATGACCCTGTCCTTTCATTTGAAAATCCAGTCGAGTGGGGCCTCAAAAATAACCTCTCACTGAATGTCAACAAAAACTAAAAAGCTGATTATTGACTGCAAGAGGAAGATGCCTGAAGACCATGAGCCAAAAACTCATGAGGGGAATGGAGATGCAGAGAGTCAGCAGCTCAGTGAAGAGCAGGCCTTAGGTCATACAATGTCACACACCTTTAAAACTACACCACCAGACTCGTGAATCAGCATGGATAACTTCATTCATCACTTTGTACTCTGGATGACCTACAAACTCACTTTTAAGGACTCTTCACAACTGATGTTCTCAGTATTATTTTAACTGCACATTTTGTCTGTTTTTGCACAGCAACTGGTTGTCAGTCTGCCCGCGTGCAGTTTTGTAAAACTGCTGTATTTTTGGCTGTAAATGCTTGCAAGAAAGTGAACCGCAAGGTGGCATATGGTACCATATATGTGTTTTGATAATAAATTCACTATACCTGAATTCTAATTTGCTGAGAAAAGCTGAGTGGGAATGCAAAGAATTACAATGGGGGAGAAGTACAATAAAAAGTTAATCAGCTACTGAAACTGCAAGATGGTTGTATACAGTGGATTACTTGAATATTTCGACACAAGATAAATATGTAGATATGGCAAGGCATACATTAGTAAGATGGATAAAGAATAAGCTTTGATGCAACAGCACAAGATCCTAAGTATGGAATGCAATTTGAGTCCTTACATTAGGGATGGATATACTTATCCCACATTGATATAGAACATTAGACAACAGTACTTTGAATAAAAGCATCATGAAGGCAAACCGGCACTTCATAGAACATTGATCTGCAGACCAAAATTTCACAATACAGTACGGTTACAATTTACTCCTGTAGCACCTCCCAAATGAAATGAGACGGGAGTGCTAATAATCCAAACCTGTTATTTCTCAGCTGCTTAAAATGCCCGTGTTTAAACATTCACAATGAAGTAAACAAGGTTACAGCCATCAGTTAAGGGTGATGGATAAGAGTCATCTTGGCACAATGTGCTCAATCCATCCATTTAACATCATGTGGCCAGAAAGAAACTCATATCTTATGTCAATTCTAACAATTCACCTTTATGACAGACTTCCACCGGGTCAACTGAAAAATTTCAGTCGCTAAAACCCCTCTACCATCAGCCACACCGCCTAAAACATATTCATCTGTGTGATGGGATCCTGAATTATCCCTATGAACTGTGGTTTTATAGGGAGAGGAGAGGGAGAGATTTGTTCAACACAAGCACCTTGTTAAAAAGCGAGGCGAAGACTGCTTTGAGATGGTGTTATGGTTTCTCTGCAGCGTGTTTACACTTCTGCAAGGACACTACCAGCTTCTGTGTTTTTGCAGAGAGAGAAGGGAGGAGCTACTTGATGGACAGCTGGTGTTCAGCATGGTGAGATAAATAGAAGGTCAGCTGGTAGACACACAGACACATGATTTTGGACACTGGATGAGCTTTGTTGTGCCCACAGAAAGGTGGGTTTTTAGAGGATCGATCAGTGGCTCTCGCAGTGTGAAAAAGGTGTGACCGGTGGAAAGTTATTCGTGTGTCCAACCCTCTCCTGGGTTGATAATTCCACCACAGAAGAGCGGTTTCCCTTTTGTGGTCACATTCGGTGACTTCCAAAGGATTTCGGAGGACAATGGGAAGATCGACAGCATCAGCTCACCTGAAGAACCAAACCCTCCTCTCTCTCTCCCCACCACTACTCAACTCAATACCTCGAACCGAACTGTACTCACCATAAGACTGTATACATTTGCCCCTAGGCTTGAAGAAGCTTAGTTTTTATATTTCCACACTTACATATAATCTTTGCTAACCTGTTTGATTTATCTTATTTTATATTACTGTATTGCGTAGTTACTAATAAATACCATTAGTTAATAGCAATACCAGACTCCAAAGTGTTTTCCATTTCTGCTGGTTCTTTAACCTGTCATGGGGTACATGACCATCTATTACTTCTAGATGCAGTTACACATTATTCTTCACCAGTGCACCAGCTGCCATTCACAATCATGGCTAAATTTAACTCCTGTCCAAACAAGGGCCTGGACCCACTACAATTTACCTGCCACAATAGGACTACAGCAGACACAATCTCATTGGCCGCCCACTTGGCCTTGGAACACATGGACAACACAGCAGTATTTTATTACAAATCAGCATTCAATACCATAAGCCTGAAAACCTGGGCTTCTATGCTCTCCTCTGCAACTGGATCCCTGACTTCCTCACTGGGAGACCTGTCGGTGCGAATCAGAAACTTCTCTCGCTGACAATCAAGAGGTGCACCACGAGGATGCTGCTTTACACTCTACACCTATGAATCCGCAGCTAAGCGCAGAGCAAGTGCCACCTACAAATTCACCAAAGACAGGATCTCAGATGGTAACAAGAAGTTATAAAGGAGTCAGAAAGATCACAGCTGATACAACGGTATTGCAACAACCACCAGTTAATGTCAGTAAAGCAAGGAATTGATCATAGGTTTCAGAAAGAGAAAAAGTCAAGAGAACGTGCACTAGTCCACTAAAGGAGGTCAGCAGTGGAAAAAGTGAGCTGTTTCAAGTTCCCGTTGTCAACATGTCTGAGGTTTTATCCTGGGCACAACATAATAATGCAACTATGAACGCATGGCAGCAACTATACAGCATTAGGGGCTTGAGAATTGGCACGTCACTAGCAAATTTCTACTGAATTACTGTAGAGAGCACTCTAGCTAGCTGTAAAACCATCTGGCAATAAGGCACTGGACAGGATCAGAAAAGGTTGCAGATGATTGTAAATTTCTGCATCTCCATCACTGGCATTAGCCTTCGCATCGTCAAAGCTGTCTTCAGAGGGCGATGCCCCAAAAAGGCCCCATCCACCGTTAAGGACCCCAACCACCCAGGATATGCCCTCATCTCACTACTATCAAGAGCTTGAGGGGGACACATTTCAGCAGCAGATTCCTGAATTGTCCATAAACAAACACTACCTCTTCTGCTCTTTTTGCAACACTTATTTCTCATTCCAACTTAAAAGTAATTTTGTATAATGTCGCAAAACATATTTCATGACAGGTCAGTGCTTCTAAACCTGATTCTAAAAACTCATCCCAAACTACAGTGCGTGTATTTTAACAACTCACCAAGTGAATCAATGCCACTTTGCCCAATGGAAGGATGCACACCTTAGGCAAATGATCACCTGAGTCATGGTTCCCCTTTGGCTCCA
Organism: Mobula birostris; assembly: GCF_030028105.1. Lineage (NCBI taxonomy): Eukaryota > Metazoa > Chordata > Chondrichthyes > Myliobatiformes > Myliobatidae > Mobula > Mobula birostris. Next base: position 92,205,321 of record NC_092379.1, read on the forward strand.
TAGACTGACATTCTTTTCAACCATGTTCTCACCTCTCCCCGTCTTTTCTCGAAGTGACTCAGTGGGTCAACCAGAATGACTGCCTCACAACTCCAACAATCTGAGCTCAATCAGACTGTCCTGGATGAAAAAGCATTCACACATCCCACCTTCACTACTGTATCTGCAAACGCGTTCACATCGGTGATCATTAGACATTCATAAATCATGACACAAACTGTTAGCAAAAGCAAATTGCTAGGACAGGCTTGGGAGCAAGGCAACAAATGCCTGTGGTCATTTGCAAACTAATTAACTTCACAGATTCATACCAGTGTTCCAGGACTCTGGAAACTAGATAGCAGTAAAAAGGCCAAGTGCAACCTAGAACTAAAGCCAAGCACATATTGAGTGCAATCCTCAAGTTCCTGTTATCATGGGCACACATACAGAGTGTAAATGCCATGAAAATTAACACTTCGCAGTTGCAGCACCAAACTATACATTACTAATTTTATGCACTGTTACAAACAAGCTCCTATATAGCTAATAACAATTCCTAAAAATCAGGATTAAGATCTTAAAATGTATCTTGGAAATGCATATGAATGTTTGCAGAATACTGATCAGCAAATTGGTATTGGAACAGTTAGTACTCACCCAGTCGCCTCTCTGGATCATACTCGATTAATTTGCTGTCATAGATGGTCCGGACTCTTAACTGCCTTTTAACAGCAGCAATCAAGGGAGGACGTTGGAATAAAGCGCCTGTCAGCATGTCCAAGCCCTTAGTGCAAAAATGAAAACTCATTTACTATTAAGCAGAACATTACTAATTGTTCTTGGTTAAAGTATAGGATTACAAAATATCCCAAGTTTGGCAGTATAGCTAAGACTTGAAAGCTTCAATTTCATAGATCCAAGAATAAAGCTTGAGCATTTGACAGGCATGGCAGAAATTTCTAGGACAGGCTGGGAGCAAGGTAACAAATGCCTGTGGTCATTTACAAACTAATTAACTTCATAGAATCATAGCAGTGCTCCAGGACACTGGAATTTCAATCAGAAACCTCTCTGGTTAGTCAAATTACAACTAGAATCATTCACGCACGTGATCAGATGCATCACTCATCTTTTAGGCGGGAGTACAAAATAGTCCCAAACCCTGACAAACCATCTCGCATCACATACACCTAATCAGGTACCAATAACTTGTCAGTAAAACACTGAGAAGATGTGGCACAAGGTAGATGAAATACACACTGAACCTAGAACAGAAATCAGCATGCAGTGAAGCAAGTGGCTTGCATTTCTCAGAGAATGGATAAACTTGTTCATCATTTCACGTACATAGTATAGACTACTGAACAATTATGTATTAGGATATGTGTGCCAGTTTAAAACTTGAGCACAGAAACTGACTTGGGGGATTTTTATCTTGACATTGTGGCATATTTTGCATTTACTTCCAAAATCAGCTGAGATTTGGGTAATTTATGGAATCAGTTATGAGCACAGCACCTATAGCACACATTACATACCTGGACACTTACAGTACACATCTTAACATTTCCGAACAATATATTCCTACTCACCCGACTAAGCTGAAGTTCACTTTCAATAGCATTGTGCAGCCGAACTATTCCCACATACTCTTTGCCTACAATTGACAGCAAAAGAGTTGTCAGGAAAGGCCACGTCAGGTACTGTATCTCAAATTAAGAGTTTGAGAAGCTCAAGATCACTTATAAGATCCCTTACATAATCCAAACCAAGAGGGATGACTAAAGACAAAAATAACCCAGACCAGCACCCAGAGACATTAAAACCCACTGAAACAAACTTACAAAACTACCAAAAGGCTGAAACTTCAGCTTGTGTGTATTAGGTTTTCACATTACAAAAGTAAATAAAAAATTATAATCACCCATCTCAAATGCTAATACAACATTATACAGACCAGCAAAGGAATCCACTCACCAGCACTCTGTTGGGATTTAACTAGTCGAGTTGCTCGTTCTATGCACACAATTAGACAGCCCGTAACTTTAGGATCCAGCGTTCCACTGTGACCGGTCTTTTCCACCCGTAGAATCCTGCGTATCCATGCCACCACTTCGTGCGAGGATGGGTTTGCCGGCTTATCAAGGTTAATGAATCCAGACCTACAGAGACATCTCTGATATTGACATGCTTTCACAGAATGATTAACTCCCATTTATACAATACCTCCAATATAACAATAAGGTCTGAAAGTCAGGAAGGCTAAATACAATGCTCTAGTTATAAATAAGATGGTTCAGTTTTAGGGGACAATTTGTTTTGAAAGGAAAATTGGCTTTCAAGCAATTAAGACGAGAAGTAAATGAGAATCAGTGTAAGAAAATGAAAACTGGGAGGGCAAGAAACGCGGGACTTCGAAACAATGTTGTGGATGAGGAATAGCAGTAGACCTATAGAATCTAATGAGGGAGTTGGAGGTTATGGTAGAGAATAGTTGTATAGCAATGACTTGCCCAGTCAGAAGCAAGTGCATACACGGATGAAAGTGGAGAGATCCTATTAAAGAATTATGGATTGAATGGTTTCAAATTCTGCAGACATGTCAAATGAATGATAAAAGAAAGTACCGTTGAATAAAAAAATGGAACAGAATGTTAGTTACTTAGATCAGAGTTGAAATACAACAGCAGAAACTTGATTCAAGTGGTGAAATGTAGCTCTGAAGATGGACTGAATGAAACTGAAATATGAGGTCTCACGGAGATGTGCAAGGATGAGAGGATGGCGCAATATTCCTGGCAGGAAAAAAATGAGAGGTTTCCTGGCCCTCACACACTAATGTCAAGCACCTCATATTGGATGGCCGACTCCAATGCACAAACTTACCTTACGTAGTCAGTGATTTCCCGCTTGAGAGGCGAACAGCCACTTGGAATAGGCGTGTAATGAGCTGTCCTTACATTAAGCTTGTCAAAATTCTGCAAAAACAACAAGTATATTGAAGAGAACTGCCCCCAGGATTTACCAAATCCCTTCAGAAGCAATAAACACAATAAAACACAGGTGAACAGAGTACCCAGTTTACACACAGAAAAATCCACTAACTGGAGTTTGGTATTTAACTAGGTAATGCTCCAATGATGTCCTTTGAGAGTTAACCAGGCCATCAGAAAACAGTGCATTGTATAGAATGTGTTTTAACTGTCTGCAGTCCCACGTGCCAATCTGCGTCAGTGATACTGACGTTAGCTTACATCCCAAGACCGATGTCGGAGTGGAATCAGGAACTCCAGTTGCACAAGACCAGATGGCAACTTTATTGCGAATCAACATTAAACAAGCTGATTTAAAAGTATTAAATTAACAATTCTTCTGTTACATATTAGCCTCATATGCAGGTGAGATTACCTTCAACAACAAAGGCCAATGAGACGTATCTAACTTTACTGCCTTTGATTCTGGTGCGATCAGAAAGTCAGTCACCTGCTGGATGTCCTGCAAATAGAAGAACTTTGAATTAATTTTGTAGCAGGCCATAAGACACTGTCATACTGTGCACTGGGACATTACAAAGACTACATCCACAGCCACAGCAGCCCCCCTCTCAGTTGCAGCTCCTCTTCTATCTACAGTGTGGATTCCATCCATAAAGAGAATTTCACCACAGGCCAACATTAAGAAATGAAGGAAGCAGCATGAACCAGCTGTAGCCTTCAACTCACAAAAATATTACACTTATGTCAACTGAGAGAAACTGTGGCACATTCTTACTGTGCTTGACTGCCCGCAGAAATGTCTATCTTAAATCTGCTTCACTATAGCACGTAAATTGTGAACAATTCCACAAGACAATCGCAGTGCAGGCTGCATTGTCACCTCAACGTATTTCTCTTCATTGCTATATCTCATGTCCAATAGGACCCATTCAAGCTAGATTCACTCCATCTCAAACCAAGGATACTTCAACTTCAGACAGGTGATTGCAATATGCAATGGCACTTGAGAAGGTATACATTTGAAGGCTGAGCTCAAAATTACCATCATTCAACAGGGAATATAGATGCAATTATACTTAAACAGACAAAACAGATTTACACTTCTAATCTACACCACCACCCTCCAAGTTCCATAGCAAGATACGGTTTAAATGCACAGACCACTTCTAATATCTTGGATTTTGACAATGAAATCAGTGTACCAACAAGCTTTCAGCCATGAGAAAAAAGAATGCCTAAAGATGAAGGTGTCAAACTGAGCCAAGTACAAGGTCAAAGCAGTTACCACTACAGCAGCTGACAGCAAGCAGTAAAGACTATTTGCCATTGAAAGTAAATCACTTCATTTCCCGCAATACTCCAATTATGAATCAACCTGCCTTCACATGATTTCGAGATTAGACTGCTTCAGCTACTCTTAGCAATATAGCACAAGAAATTTATGCCAAGCCAGGTTTACAGCATTGTTGTAAACTGCAGAGAAGTACTGACTTTCAACTTGCGTGGATAGACCAAAAAAATTTAACGTGGAAACATACCCCAATACTTTCTTCAGATTTCTTCTTGTGTTTCTTTTGTTTCTTAGCAGATGCTGCAAGAAGAAAGAAATTATTTAGGAAATATGTTATACGTTCTTTACCGTGAATGTCTTTCAGAATATTTCAGTAAAATCTAATGGAGTTACAAAGCCAACTAAAGACAATGTGGTTGCAACAAAAACATTAAATACTGCAAATACACAACAGAGCAGATGCACCTGCTGAGACAAAAGGAGTGAATTGCAGGCCAACCTTCACCTTCACTACAGAAAAGTGAGGGGTTGGAGCAGAAGTGTTGGGAGGAAGGGTAGCGGAAGAGACCAAAGGAAACTGACAACTAGTGACATAGAACAGAAACCCACAGCACATTACAGGCCCTTCAGCCCACAATATTGTAACCTAGGAACTGCCTAGAATTTCCCTACTGCCTAGCCTCTATTTCTCTAAGCCGTGGCAACACTGGTAAATAATTGAGGGCATACTGGAAATGAATGAAATCTAAGTTTGGCTAATAAAGTGTCAGAAATAGGCTGGAATGGCTGACTACATGAAGCACTCTATTTCAAGATTGAACTCAGAAGCCTGTAATCAGGGTTGAGTAAGAAGACAACAGTCCCATCTCACAACTCATCTGAATAAAGTTATGGGTGCACAGTAGCACAGCAGTTAGAACGACGCTATTCCAGGTCAGACTGCCTGAGTTCAGTCCAGGTACCCACTGTACACCCTCTCTGCAGAATCAGTGGGTTTTCTCCAGATGCTATTTCCTCCTACAGTCAAAGGCACATCAGTTAGTAGATTAATTGTCCAATGCAAATTGTCACATGATTGGGCTAGTTAAATTGGGGGTTGCTGGATGGCATAGTTCGAAGTAGTGTTGAGGATACAGGTAGGCTGCAGAGGTTAAACAGATTAGAAGATTGGGCAAAGTAGTGACAGATGGAAGTGTCAGAAAATGTATAGTCATGCACTTTGAAAGGATTATTTTCTTTTGAAGAGAAAATTCAAAAACCCAAGGTACAAAGGGAGTCCTCATGCAGGATTCCCTACAGGTTGAGTTGGTGGTGAGAAAGGCAAATGCAATGTTAGCTTTCATTTTGACAGAATATACAAAAGCAAGATGTAATGTAAATTTCCAGCATCTGCAGATTTTCTCTTGTATGTAATGTTGAGGCTTTATAAGCCACTGGTAAGGCACTACTTGGAGTATTGTGAACAGTTTTGGGCCCCTTATCAAAGTGAGGGTGTGCTGACATTGGAAAGGGTTCAATTGAAGTTCGAGTATTCCGGGAATGGAAGGCTTACCACACGAGGATCGACCGATGGCTCTGGGCCTGCATACACTCGTATTCAGAAGAGGGGAATATCATTGAAACCCATCGAACATTGAAAGGCATCGAGAGTGGATGGGGAGCGGATGTTTCCTGTGGTGGTGGAGTCAAGGACCAGAGGGCACAGCCTCAGAATAGATGACCATTCAGAACGGAGGTTGGGAGGAATTTCTTTAGCCAGAGTGGATAATCTGTGAAATTCATTGCAACATTTTAAGGCGGAAGCTGAAAGCTTATTGATTAGTCAGGGCACGAAGAGTTACGGGGAGAAGGCAGCAAATTGCGACTAACAGAGAAATGCATTAGCCACAATGAAATGGCAAAGCAGGCTCGATGGGCGAAATGGCTTAATCCTGCTCCTGTATCAATGGTCTTATGATCTACCTAATACTTACCATACTATACAGCCTCAACATCAATTAACAAAGAGTACTCCGTACAATTGGGGGGACAGAATAACTTGCTAAACTCAGAGTAAGTTGCACATTTGAAACTGGATGTGTGGGAGAGGGGGCGGACATAAAGTCAGGCCTGGTGGTTCGAGCAGCGGCCACGAGGTGCCCGCCACGTGCTCGGCATCTCCGCCTGGCTCCCGGTTCACAGGAAGCCGAAAGATGCACCGAAACTCCTTCCAACTACAGGAGACGGCCAGGACCCCGTATACAACCGAAATGAGCACTACATAAATGCTGCAGAGCCCTCGATGATGCCCAACACGGTGACCGGCAGCCACCAGCTCGTATCCGCCAATCGTACCCCTTTGAGATTATCAGGCTGCAACTCTCACACCACCACCATTAATAGCGGCTGCATGAATTCTACGTGCAGTATTCTTGCTTTGCTGCAACTATTAAGTACGACATTTTTTACTCTCCCGATTCTTGAGACCACTCACCATCTCCATCCGCCATCTTCCTGCTCCTCTCGGCAAATGAACGAGAAATGGCTCAGTCTGCGCATGTCTCTTCCTGTCCCACAATGCTCCTGCACCTGCTTGCCAATCACTCCAAACCGAGGCAAGCACATCCCCTGCGCCTGTCAATCAGTCCCGAGGCGGGCACATCCCCTGCGCCTGTCAACCAATCCCGAGGCGGGCTCATCCCCTGCGCCTGTCAATCAGTCCCGAGGCGGGCACATCCCCTGCGCCTGTCAATCAATCCCGAGGCGGACACATCCCCTGCGCCTGTCAATCAGTCCCGAGGCGGGCTCATCCCCTGCGCCTGTCAATCAGTCCCGAGGCGGGCACATCCCCTGCGCCTGTCAACCAATCTCTAGGTGGCGCTATGTTCCTCCAGCAATTTGTTTCTTGCTTCAGCTTTCAACGTTTGCCAGCTGTCTGTTATGTCACTAAATGGAGTATGTGGTAGACCCAGCTCATTTTCAGACTCTCCAAACTGCCTTGCTTACCAGTCAGATATTCCATGACTATGATTTTTCTTGACAATTTTTTTTCTATAAGTGGTTTGCCATTGCCTTCTTCTGTGCAGTGTCTTCACAAGACTGGTGACCCCAGCCATTATCCATACTCTTCAAAGATTGTCTGCCTGGGATCATAACCAGGACTTGTGAAATTCACAAACTGCTCATACGACCATCACTTCTGTGACCCTGATCGGAGAGGGATAGGGGATAAGCAGTTAGGGCACCTTGTCCAAGGGTGACCTGCATTCTAGTGGAGGGAAGGAGCACCTTACAACTCCTTTAGTAGAAATGTATCTCCATCATGCCATCTGATTCTCCAAATTATGCCCACAAATTCCTGAAGCCCTTCAAGAAATATACCTACAACCAATGTATGGGATGGAGGCTCCCTTTCCTTACAACTCAGCTTTGTCCCAAACTCTGATTGGGCTGTCACCCAATTCTTTGCTGCAACGATATCAGTAAAGTCTGCAAGATGTTCCCAAGCAATAGCAGCTGCAGGAACAACAGCCAAAGCAGAAGCCCAAATCAAGCCAAGTCTCCACCCCACAACTAACTGCTTCCCCACACAAATCCACCAAAGAATCTACCAAGACAGAAGATATTTTTCTAAACTGGCAGAAAGTATTCAAAGAGTTAAAATCTTAACTTACCGGAATTGGTTCAGCGCCAAACACTCTGATGATGGTGTGTTAGACTGAGTCGTCGCAAGTTGGGTGGTGCAGTGGCCCCCACCCTCCAGGCCGCTGAACAATACATTGCCACAAAGCATGCAGGAATGCAGCGGTAGCCGGGAGGCACCCAACACATCTTTAGGAAAAAAGCAGAAATAAACATACTAATTAATGAGGTGCCGCCCGGCAAGTAATTGTCGGCCCAGAACAGTGCCGATTTCCGATTGCGTCATCTCTGATCTGGGTCGACAATTACGTGTCGGGCGGCACCTCATTAATTAGCATGGTTATTTCGGCTTTTTCCTTAAAGATGTGCTGTGTGCCTCCCGACTACCGCTGCATTCTCCGTGAATCGGTATCTGTCCGTGTCCCGGGGGTTGGGGTGGTGGGACACTGGGGTGTCATCTCATCATTTGTTTCCATTAGAGCAGGCAACTCATCTTCTCCTATGACTGCCCGCCTCGATGTCGAAGGTCGAGGTTCGTCGTCTGCTGTGGCTGATGTGGAAGGCTTGCTTGACTGCTGAGCCTCGCGCATTTTTCTATCATACAGTTCTTTGTGAGGACTCAAACCATCTTGCAAATATCCCCTAAACCTACATACCCTTTCAAAATTAAAGTCGTACTTTATCATTGCAGCGAAAATCTTACAAAGTTGCTTCACGTTCAGTTCGCTACTGCATTCGGTTTCGATTGTTATCCTTTCTTCTTCCAATTGCATCAGCTTTTCATCTATCAGTTCTTGGCCATGGGATGCCAAAACCCCTTCAAGATCATGTTTGTCAGCTTCCACAAGCCAAACTCATGTTGTCCTTACTTCGTTCACCACGATTGAAACGCTTAATTATGTCTAGTTTTACGCTAAGTGTAACACCCTTACGAGCTCTTTTAGGCTTTTCCGATACCATAGAACTCATCTTGCAAACGGCTGCTCACAGGCACGTGTTTAAGCAATGCCGGCGAGAATGCAGTTCCCGGGGAGAGCGGCTGCTCGAGGCGCACGCTGCCTTTTATCGCGCGCTGCTTTTTTTTTCGTAACAGTGAAAACACCTTCTGAAAGCAAAAACAGGGTACTAATGTAGGTCTTTCGTAACAGTGAGGTTTCGTAAAGTGAACGTCTGAAAAGCGGGGGACACCTGTATATAATTTGCAGGCATCAGGGAGCCGCTATCGATTTGTCAGAGACTCTCAGAACTCCCAGGAGAGGTGGGATGTCTGTAATTTAAATGCCAGCCCAGATAGACTGTTGATGCACTATCAATTACTCCAAAAGTCTGGAAGTAGAGTAAATACTGAAAGGCTTTTATTAGCAGTAAAATGTGACCTCGTCCATGCTGAGTATCTGCCCCGGACTGAGGGGAGGAGCAGTGGCACAATCGCCTTTATTCAGGGGTCTGTGGGAGGAGCCACAGGAGCAGTCAGCAGAGGGGCGTGTCCAGACAGGTAACCCAGTTACAACATATATATATGGTTTACAACAACTGTAAAGACAGGGTGTCAGGATTTGGGGCGAGAGCCAAATTTGCTCATTTCCATGATGTCATCTCCTCTCTCCATGGCCTGAGGCTATGAGGATTGCCCCCGCTGCTGATCTCCGTACCCACTAACATGATGAACTGATAAGCCAGGCTTTGGGCCTACTCCGGGCTGCTCTGGGGCTTGAATCTGAGAACTCAATTTTGGTTTGGAATGTTGTTGTTCACTTCGCTTGTTTGCATGGTTTGTATTTTTTCTTTCTCATGTGCATCGAGTGATGGTCTATTATTTTTATTTTAATTCTTTTTTTCTTTAATTGGATTCTTTCAGGCTTCTTGCTTTGTGACTACCTGTGAGCAAGCAAATTTCAAGCTTGTATAATTCATACATTCTTTGATAATAAATGTACTTGAATCTTTGAACCATATGTCATGAAATTTGTTAATTTTGCAACAAAAGTATAATGCAATACATGATACATATATAAAAAAACTGAATTACATATATACATATATAAAACAGTTTCAGTTAAAATAAGTAGTGCAAAAACAGAAATATATGTATTTTTTAAAAAGTAGTGAGGTAGTGTTCATCGGTTCAATGTCCATTTAGAAATCAAATGACAGAGGGGAGGAAACTGTTCCTGAATCACAGAGTGTGTGTCTTCAGGAACTCTTTCCTGATAGTGGAATAAGTGCAATGGTGGTTAGGAGACACTGCTCCTACCAAGGATATCAGGTAGAGATCTTTTAAATGTAGTCACATTAATATCATAAAAAAATTGCTGGCACAAAAGATCTGAACTCTTTTTAAAAAGAAATCTTTTTTACTGCACATGTTGTAGTTCCACAATAGATGTTTGGTTATTTCCTGCTTTTTGCTAAGCTTTACTGGAAACCAACAATCCTGCTTTTTGATATTTCTTCACCTTTTTGTTGCAAGTGGTACATTTTTAAACTGTGAAATACACTTTACCATGGTTCAGTTTAGTTGATGCTTTTACTAGTCAAAAGCCAACAAAAATTGCAGAGCTCACTCCAAACTTGGAGTTTATTGCAGGGACTGATATTTTGGTCTAATATCTTTTTTCGTTTTATTTTATTTGAAGTAGTCAATGTGTTGTAGTACATATTCATAATCAGTGCAAAAATGATTTTTGTAATAATAATATAGAAAGTATAACCCTTTGGTTTCAGAGTATGCCTATTTTACATAAAGATATCCGATAACGTTCAAAAACCGAACATCCAATTCTTTCCTAAGTGAGATTAAAAAATAGCTCCCACAAGATGATTTTTTTCTATTTTCAGGTGGTATAGTTATTGTTTTTGTTTTTTTATGTGATTCTAATAAATATATTCGGCATTTAACTGTGAATTTCTATGTTAGTATGTTTCTGTATCATGTATTTTCCTTATTTACTTAACATTTTAACACTAGCATTATATTTTAAATGCTGAAATATTTTATATTTTTTATCTTTATTTACTATAAGGTGTAATTTAAGGTGTAATTAATGTGTAATTTTCTGGTTTGTATTTTCTCGGAAATCCATCCTTTGTTTCCAAAGTCTGTTCATTAGCACTTGTATTCTACCGTTTAACAAGGATTAATGATTGCGTGGGTCAGGCTGCCCGAGTTTTACAGTTAACGTAGCAAGACATACAGGTGGAAAGTGGACAGAACATATTTGCAAATAAAGGCACCATTGGCATGGAGCTGGAAAAAAGAACTCAGCAGTTTATTGAAAAAGTATTTAACTATATATGAATGTGGCCAACGCTAAGTAACGAGAATGGTGCTGCATTAAGAGTGTCCATTTTTTGTGGCATGGGATAAAAGAATAAGACAAGGGAAGCATTAACCCAAGTCAGCATACTAGATTATCAAAGTTTTTGTACAATAAAGAAAATTATTGGTGCTTTTGTGGAGAAACTGCCCACTATAGACAGCATTTACTTTTACACTTTGGGCAACTTTGGAAACATTACACCGAGGTGAAAGAGGCCTTGCAATGTACAAAGAAAAGAACAAGTTAAACCAAAAATGTTCTTGGTGATTTCTCGATAATGTAGTCTTGTCAACTCTCTGGCTATCCATCCTATAGGATGATGATGGTTCCTTTCAGTGCAGAAAGGAACAGCATGTGCGTGAATGGATTCTAGGTGAGTAGGGGGTTGCACAGGTCCAGACCCCACCCTCTCGACATCCCCTCCTGGATCCAGTGGCATGGCAGGGTCCAAGACGGCTGGGGGAAGTTCTGTTGCAGTGAATGGCCAGACCAAGCTTCGATGCAAGGGCTGCCCTTTCTGCGCTTCACGGCACGTGTTTGCTAGATGGCCGTTGACCCTACGAGAGGGTTCATCCGCCCTTTGACAGGTCTTGTTTTTTGTTCTGCAGGGTGTCTAGCCCCCCTCCTCACCAGGCAAGCCTGGTGGGGGATTCGGTTCAGTCGCCGACCACCCGACCATGCGACAGGTAGCACTGGATTACATGGTACCAGCAGCACTCAGACAAGTGACCTGACACTAACAACAAAAAAATTTCAACTGTATCAAAATCATGGAAACAGCCATGTGGATTTTGAACTTTAAAAATGTTGTCACAAACATTTAATATAAGGTGTTGTTCCTCCAACCTGTGTATAGCCTCATCGCAGCAGTGGAGGAGGCTATGGACTGACATGTCAAAATGGGAAGTAGAATTAAAATGGGTCGCCACCAGGAGATTCCACTTTATCTGGCGGATGGATTATAGGTTGGTCAGCGAAGTGGTCTCCCTATATATGTCAGGCCTGACCAATATACAGGAGGCCACACTGGGTGCACCGGATACAGTAAATGACCCCAACAGATTCACAGGTGAAGTGTCGCGTCCTCTGGAAGGACTGTTTGCATCTCTGAATGGTAGTGAGGGGCAGGTTTGGCAAGGATAAGTACCAGGAGGGAGATCAGTGGGGAGTCACGGAAGAGACGATCCCTGTGGAAAGCGGAAAGTGGTTGGGGGGGGTAGGAAAGATGTTCTTGCTGGTGGGATCACATTGGACATTATGGAAGTTAAGGGGAATTATGTGTTGGATGTGGAGGCTGGTGGGGTCGAAGGTGGGGACAAGAAGAACCCTATCCCTGGTGGGGTGGTGGGTAGATGGGGTGAGGGCTGCGTTGATGGTGGAGGAAGGAAAGCCTCTTTCTTTGAAGAAGGAGGACATCTCATTAGTTCTGGAATGAAAAGCCTCATCCTGAGAGCAGATGTAGTGGAAACAGAGGAACTGAGAGATAAAAGATATCAGTAAATAAGCTGCCTCCAAGATAGAGACAGAGAGATCGAGAAAGGGAGGTAAAGTTGATGAAGTCAACAGGGTCAGGATGGGTGCAGGAAGCAGCATGAATGCAGTCATCGACTTCATCAACTTTGTCTCCAACTTCCACCCTGCCTTCAAACTTACCTGGTCTATTTCCTACACCTCCCTACCTTTTCCCGATCTCTCTGCCTCTATCTCTGGAGTCAGCTTATCTACTGGTATCTTTTATAAACCCATTGATTCTCACAGCTATCTGGACCTTACCTCTTCCCACCCTGTCACCCCCTTCATTTAATTCCTCCCTCCCGGCCACATCTGCACTCAAGGTGAGGCTTTTCATTCCAGAACTAATCCCATCCACCCATCACCCCACCTCTTGTCCTCTCCTACCACCTCACTAGCCTCTGAGTTCAGCACATAATTCTCCAAAGGGATCCCTCCATTCAGCACATCTTACCCTCCCCACAATTTTCTGCTTTCCGCAGGGATCGCTCCCTAAGCAACTCCCTTGTCCATTCGTCCCTCCCCACCGACCTCTCTCCTGACAATTCTCCTTGCAAGTGGAACAAGTGCCACACCTGCCCCTACACCTCCTCCCTCACAAACATTCAGGGCCCCAAACAATCTTTCCAGGTGAGGTGACACTTCGTCTGAGAGTCTGTTGGGGTCATTCTCGGTATCCAGTACTCCTGATATGGCCTCCTGTATATCGGTGAGACACGACATAAATTGGGAAACTGCTTTGCCAAGCACCTATGCTCCGTCCACCGGAAAAGGTGGGATTTCTTGGTGGTCACCCATTTTAATTCTACTTCCCATTCCCATTCTAATTGTCGGGTCCATGGCCTCCTCTTCTGCTGCAATGAGGCCACACTCAGGTTGGAGGAGCAACACCTTATGTTCTGTTTGGGTAGCCTCCAAACTGATGGCATGAACATCTATTTCTTGAACTTCTGGTAATGCCCCCCACCTCTCCTTCACCATTCCCCACTCCCATTTCTCTCCCTCATCTTTTCTTCTTACCCACTCATTGTCTCATTTGGTGATCCTCCTCCTTCCCTTTCTTCCATGGCTTTCTCCCCTGTCTATAAGATTTACCCTTCTCCAGCCCTTTATCTCATTCATCAATCGACTTCCCAGCTCTTTAACTCACCCCTTGCCCGCTCCTGGTTTCACCTGCTACTTTGTGCTTCTTCCTCCCCTCCCCCCACCTTCTCACTCTGACTTTTCTAGTCCTGATAAAGGGTCTCCGCCTGAAAATTTGACTGTTTACTCTTTCCCATAGATGCTGCCTGGCCTGCTGAGTTCCTCCAGCATTTTGCACATGTTGCAATGATAACATGATTCTGCTTTAAACTGCCACTTACTTGTCCACGGCGGTCCACACCATTAGCATTTAACCCTTGTCTCTCTCCTCCTTTCCCAGATCCTTCAGAAGTAGTACACCCAAAGAATATGAGGAGGACAGTCCTCTCTCTGTCTCACCTAGAAGGGCCTATTAGTCCTCTGGATGGTGGCAGTGTAGGAGCTGAAGGGACATGTGTTACAACTCTCATTGAGCTCTTTGTAAAGCAGAAGGATGGGGATGGGGCGAAGGAACGAAATGAGTGGGATTCCGCTACAGGTGGCAGAACAACAGAGGACTGTGCAAAGTGGTGGAGAGTACAGAACTGAGGTCCAGCTGGTGTGAAGAGTATTTTTGCTGAGTATGAGATTGCTATGGAGAGTTTGAGTTGTGGTCCAAGTAGCAAGCATCTGGTGACAGTTTCAGAATAAATTCAGACTCTTGACATTTCTGTGGGCCAGCACAGCTGGCTTTCAAAGCACAAATAACAAATGGCACAGTTTCAATGCAGAGCAGAGGATGCGAGGAGGTGTCCCCCATGGGGGTAGCCTCAGTTAATTGGGAGAAGTAGTCTTTGTCCTTTATCTCATTGACCACATGCCTGCTCCCCATCTGAGTGGATGCCAGAGAATCCCAGAAAAACAGATGCCTGTAACTAAGACTTTTTAGGCCAGAGCTTCACTAGTCTTTTCCTGACCTTAGTAGATAATGAGCAGACTCTGACTCACATGCTGCAGACACCTCGTAAGAGCACCAGATTAGGAAAAAAGAGAGTATAAGATGATATGTATTTGAGCTACCTTGACTTTACCCAGCTGAAGAGTGACCTGACCAAAATCTTAAAGATTATAAAAAGTTTTGATAGAGTTTCTGTAGAGCATGTGTTTCCACATGAGGGTGATGCCGGGGTGGGCGGGGGGGAGTCATAAACACAAGATATCACAAACAAGGCCTTTAGTAAATTTTTCCATCAGAAGTACAACCCTGAACTGCATATTTTGTTCTGCTAGAAGCTGCTAAAGTAATCAAGCACCTTCTTAATGCAAGACAGCACAGCCAGGTTTCCCCATATTGTTAATATCGAAGTCATGAAGTTACATTAATATTGAAGGGTGGCCATGTCAATATGAGAGCGAAAGCCAGCTGTTGTTTCTAAATTTATTCACTTGTTCTAAGTCCCAGCCTTGATGGAAAGGCCAGAATTTATCGCCCAAGCATAACTATTCCTGAGATGACTGGTATGATTCACTGTGAACTACAATGTTATTGATTTGAGAGTTCCAAGATTTAAACCCAGCAACAACACAGAAGAAAAGCAATGTAATTTTAAGTCAGGATCATCTGGTTCTTGGAGGGGAACTGTAGTTGGTGTTGTCCCACATATCCATTGCCCTTTCCTTTCTTGGTAGTAGAGGTCATGGGTTTGAGCAGTGCTGTCAGAGTAGCCTAAGCACTAAATGCAATGGCACACACTGTTGTCATGGCAGTGAACAGAGAGAATATTTAAGTAGATAGCATGCCTAATAACGTGGGATGCAGTCATTCAGATGTGAATTTTCCACCATGCTCCTGTCTCAAGCACTCTGGATGTCAGAAAAGCACTGGGGTATCAAATGATGAAACACACAACATAAGATATTCAGGATTTGACATGCTCGTACCACAACATTACTAATCTGGTTCCTCTAGCTTATTTTCTAAACAATAGTGAGCACCAAGATGCTCATCTTGGGCGATTCAGCTAATCAAGCATTTAAATATCAAAAGTGATATTTCTTGGAGATGGTCATTGCCTAGCAATTAATAGCCTGTCTCTCTCTCTGCTTTCCGCAGGGATCGCTCCCTACACGACTCCCTTGTCCATTCGTCCCTCCCATCCCTCCCCACTGATCTCCCTCCTGGCACTTATCCTTGTAAGCAGAACAAGTGCTACACGTGCCCTTACACTTCCTCCCTTACTTTCAAGGCCCCAGACAGTCCTTCCAGGTGAGGCGACACTTCATCTGTGAGTCGGCTGGGGTGATATACTGCGTCCGGTGCTCCCAATGTGGCCTTCTATATATTGGTGAGACCCGACGCAGACTGGGAGACCGCTTTGCTGAACACCTACACTCTGTCCGCCAGAGAAAGCAGGATCTCCCAGTGGCCACACATTTTAATTCCACATCCCATTCCCATTCTGACATGTCTATCCACGGCCTCCTCTACTGTAAAGATGAAGCCACACTCAGGTTGGAGGAACAACACCTTATATTCCGTCTGGGTAGCCTCCAACCTGATGGCATGAACATCGACTTCTCCAACTTCCGCTAATGCCCCACCTCCCCCTCGTACCCCATCCGTTATTTATTTTTATACACACATTCTTTCTCTCACTCTCCTTTTTCTCCCTCTGTCCCTCTGACTATACCCCTTGCCCATCCTCTGGGTTCCCCCCCGCCTTCTTTTTCCTTCTCCCTGGGCCTCCTGTCCCATGATCCTCTCATATCCCCTTTGCCAACCACCTGTCCAGCTCTTGGCTCCATCCCTCCCCGTCCTGTCTTCTCCTATCATTTTGGATCTCCCCCTCCCCCTCCCACTTTCAAATCTCTTACTAACTCGTCCTTCAGTTAGTCCTGACGAAGGGTCTTGGCCTGAAACGTCGACTGTACCTCTTCCAAGAGATGCTGCCTGGCCTGCTGCGTTCACCAGCAACTTTGATGTGTGTTGGTTGAATTAATAGCCTGTCTTGGTCCAACCACATAGATGCCGCCACCAACACCTCTACTTCCCCAGCAGGCTGAAGAACTTTATTGATGAAACATAGAGAACATCCTATCTGGATGCATCATGGCTTGGCATGAAACTACCACAAAAATGGGCTGAAGTATGGCAGATGGTGTTAGGTTTTGTCACTTCAAAACATTCAACTAACTCAAAGAAAATCACAGGAGTCCGAAATGCAGGTCTAACTTTGAGTTTATACTTTAAGTGAGGCATGCACTTATCACATGGTAGTGATGATATAATTCATAATTAATTATTTAAATAAACAAGAATGCTTAACCAATCAATATATATACATACAAGATCACTCAAGTATTACTGAAACATTAAATGGATTTTAATAGATAATTTTTCATGCAGAAAAAAGAAAATAACGTTGAAGATCTTTCTGAGAGAGTTAAACATCATAGACCAGGGAATCATTTGCATTTACTTTACAATTTTCCTAATCTGAGGACGTCCCAAAATGAAGTAATTTGCTGCTCAGTCACTGTTGTAATCTACGAAATATGGCCATCAATTTGCACACAGCCACAAACAACAATTTTTTAATGGCCAACCTGTTTGGTAACATTGACTGAAGAACTTTTTTGGCTTTAATATAACATACTACTCTGATAATCACATTGAACTAAACAGAATAAAACATTATTTTGATCACCACATGCAAATCTAGTGTATCAATAAATGTTTCATTAAAAAATCCAGAATTTTAATCATAATGTTCAATTCTGTTTGGCTAAGAATCTTTTTTATAGTCTTTGGACTAATAATCATCCAAATAGTCACAAGTAAATTCAGAGCTGCAACATGAAACAATTTACCACCAGAAGAAACAAAATTCCATAAATATTATCATGAAAAATTCTACAGGAGGACCCGAACACTTTAAGTCTACCCTAGATTCCTATTTTTCAGTATAATGCAATTTATCCTAAAATATATTATACGTTTCAAATAAAAATAGGTACCAGGGGAATTTAAAGTGAAGCAGTAAAATACTCAATACATTCTAATTTATCGATATGCTTACAATAATCAAACAGATTCATTTCCATTTGAAAATGATTTGTTTAAAATAACAGAATATCATTTATTTGTGGGCTGGAATTAAATCCCTCGACTTCTCAGTGGCACAGCTGTGTGTGTGTGTGTGTGTGTGTGTGTGTGTGTGTTTGTGTGTGTGTGTGTGTGTGTGTGTGTGTGTGTGTGTGTGTGTGTGTGTGTGTGTGTGTGTGTGTTTGTGTGTGTGTGTGTGTGTGTGTGTGTGTGTTTTGGGGAGTGGGTGTAGCACATCAGTTGTTATCTCTGCTCCTGCTCGACCACGCACCGTTCCCACCCTGCAGGGCAACTCACAGAGTCCAACTCCACACCCAGCCCCAAATCACTGATTAGCAAGTGGCTATGACCCAGCTGGGTACCCTGCAAAGTGCCCTATCAGTTATTGATTATGGTTACTTTGTCATAGATAATTACATGTTAGGGAACCATCCACATCTAATTCCAAATGAAAGTCTGTCTGAAGTTGCCTGGTTATTCATATCAAAACCCTGATCAGAAGGGGATTAATATGGAAGCCTACCATGGCTGTCTGCAGCATCACCAGTCATCCAGTATGCAGCAGGAGGTTGGTTCTGTTTGGCTTCCACTGATCCATGCATGTTATAAAACTTATAAAAAGTGGTGTAATGGCTGCGGTTACTGCAGTGGGGTCATCTGCCAGAAACGGTTAAGCTGCAGAGAGATGAGAACACTGAAGTCTACCACTGCATCACTGTCTACCACCAGTACAACTTCCATTAAATCGCTGATACTTATCATACTCTGAATTAGATTTAGATTAGATTAGATTCAACTTTATTGTCATTGTGCTGAGTACACATACAAAGCCAATGAAATGCAAAGAATAGTGTTATTTACAAAATAACAGTGAATAAAAAGTAAGTGCTATAGCACACACATATATAAGTACTGAGACAGTAAAATATGTGTGCAATACTGCTTAGTGCTGTGATGTGAGGTTCAGCAGGGTCACAGCATCAGGGAAGAAGCTCTTCCCGTGCCTGCTGGTGCAGGAGCGGAGGCTCCTGTAGCGCCTACCGGATGGGAGGAGAGTGAAAAGTCCATGGTTAGGGTAAGATGCATCCTTGATAACGCTTTTCATCCCGCCCAGACAGCATTTATGGTAGACGTTCTCAATGGTGGGCATTGGGTGCTGATAATCCGCTGCGAGTTGAAATTCAATTCACTTTTCTTGGTGAGTACACACTTTATATTGCCGCATAGAATTTGTATATATGATTAACATTTAAAAAAATATTTATGTCATGTATCTAAAAATTGCCTAAAAAGCTAGATTTGTTTTTACATGTATATTCAACACTGATACTTTTTCACGTGAGATTATACCATTGGGGAAATGGTTTTTGCCCTAAAGCTTAAGACAGATTCCAAAGGTGAATGGCTTGTGCAGCTGGTGGTGCTATTTTGATGGTGGGAAAATATAGAGGATTCATTTCTCATTAAAAAAAAAACGATGCCCCTGATGTTTTTTGTATATACTGTGGCATTCACCATCAGCACTTGGTTGCAAAAATATTGGGGGGAATTTGCACAACAGCCTTGCTGCTGTAAGCTTCACCAAATCAAAGGCACATCAATCTGTCTTTCTGATAACTTTGTGAAGAAAATGGAGAAGATTTTTGAATGGCTACTTATACAGAGAGAGGTCCAATGGTTATCAAAAGGTAATTATCTTCATCACTTTGTTGAGTTTGGGCATAGTATTCCAGCATTTATATCTGAAATATCTGAAAAACTGAATTTATTAAAGAAAGGAAGGGAGTGAGTGAGTGATGGGATGGGCGAGTGGAGAACGAGTAACTGGTAAGGTAATGGTAAGTGGTTGCGAGTTAGGAAAGCAGAGGACAGTGGCAGAGGGCAGGTTAAGGGTGCTAATGGGCAGTGGAGTGCAAGGAATTGCAATGAGTGAGTTAGAACACCAGAGCATCATACAGGCCCTTTAGCCCACGATATTCTGCCAGCCTTTCAACCCGCTTTAAGGTAAATCTAACCCTTCCTTCTGACATGGCACTCCATTTTTCTATCATCCATCTGCCTCTACCACTACTCTTGGGATGGTTCCATGCACCCACCATCCTCTGTGTAACAATATTTCTTACCTCATAGTTTCCTCAACTAACCTTAAAATTACTCCACCTGGTATTCACTATTTCTGGCCTGGGGAAAAGGTATCTGGATATCCACTCGATCTATGCCTGTTATGATCTTGTACACCTCTATCAAGTCACCTCTCATCCTCCTTCACTTGAATGAAAAAGCCCTAGCTCACTCATCCTATCCTCATAAGACTATATGAAGGTAGGCTGAACAAGTCCAGCCAGTATCCTGGTGAATCTGCTCTGCACAATAGATAGAAGAGAAGAGGACCAGTAGTGGTTGAGTGAAAGTTAGAAGATTTCAGTTGATCTTGGAGTAGGTTAAAAGGTTGGCACGACATCATAGGCCAAAGGAAGTGTACCATGCTGTAGTATTATATGTTCTGTGTAAGAGTCCAGAGGAGGCACAGAGTGATTAGAGAAATGAAAGCATTAATGTACGAGCAGCGTTTGATGGCTCTGGGCCTGAACTTTCTGGAGTGCAGGAGAATGAGGGGGACTTTATTAAAACCCATTGAATATTGAAAGGCCTAGATAGTGAGGATGTGGAGGGGATGTTTCCTATAGCAGGAAACTCTAGGATTTGCGAACACAGCCTCAGAATATAGAAACGTCCATTAAGAACAGAGATGAGGAGGAATTTCTTTAGCCAGAGGGTGGTGAATTTGTGAAATTCCTTGCCACAAACAGCTGTGCTGCCAAGTCCATAAGACCATAAGACCGTAAGACAAAGGAGTAGAAGTTGGCCATTCGGCCATTCGAGTCTGCTCCACCATTTTATCATGAGCTGATTCATTCTCCCATTTATTCCCACTCCCCCGCCTTCTCACTATATCCTTTGATGCCCTGGCTACTCAGATACCTATCAATCTCTGCCTTAAATACACCCAATGACTTGGCCTCCACTGCCGCCCGTGGCAACAAATTCCATAGATTCACCACCCTCTGACTAAAAAAATTTCTTCGCGTTTCTGTTCTGAATGGGTGCCCTTCAATCCTTAAGTCATGCACTAGTCTCCCCCATCATGGGAAACAATTTTGCCACAACCATTCTGTCCATGCCTTTCAACATTCGAAATGTTTCCATGAGGTCCCCCCTCATTCTTCTAAACTCCAAGGAGTACAGTCCAAGCGTGGACAAACATTCGCATATGTTAACCCTCTCATTCCCAGAATCATTCAACTGAATCTTCTCTGAACCCTCTCCAACATCAGCACATCCTTTCTTAAATAAGGAGCCCAAAACAGCCCACAGTACTCCAAGTGAGGTCTTACCAGTGCCTTATAGATCCTCAACATCACATCCCTGCTTCTATACTATATTCCTCTAGAAATGAATGCCAACATTGCATTCGCCTTCTTCATTACCGACTCAACCTGGAGGTTAACCTTAAGGCTATCCTGCGCGAGGACTCCCATCGTTGCATCTCAGAACTTTGAATCCTCTCCCCATTTAAATAATAGTCTGCCCATTTATTTCTTCTACTAAAGTGCATAACCATACACTTTCCAACATTGTATTTCATTTGCCACTTCTTTGCCCATTCTCCCAATCTATCCAAGCTTCTCTGCAGACTCTCTGTTTCCTCAGCACTACCGGCCCCTCCACCTATCTTTGTATCATCAGCAATCTTAGCCACAAAGCCATCTATTCCATAATCCAAATCGTTGATGTACAACTTAAAAAGAAGCGGCCCCAACACGGATCCCTGTGGAACACCATTGGTAACTGGCAGCCAACCAGGATAGGATCCCTTTATTCCCACTCTCTGTTTCCTGCCAATCAACCAATGCTCTATCCACGTATGTAACTTTCCCATAATTCCATAGGCTCTTATCTTGTTTAGCAGCCTCATGTGCGGCACCTTGTCAAAGGCCTTCTGAAAATCCAAATATACAACATCCACTGCTTCTCCTTTGTCTAGCCTACTTGTAATTTTCTCAGAAAATTGTAATAGGTTTGTCAGGTAGGATTTTCCTTTAAGGAAACCATGCTGAGTTCTGCCTATCTTGTCATATGCCTCCAGGTACTCCATAACCTCATCCTTGACAATCGACTCCAACAACTTCCCAACCTCCAATGTCAAGCTAACAGGCCTATAATTTCCTTTTTGCTTTCTTGCCCCCTTCTTAAATAGCAGAGTGACATTTGCAATCTTCCAGTCCTCTGGAACCATGCCAGAATCTAATGACTTCTGAAAGATCATCGCTAATGCCTCCGCAATCTCCACAGTTACTTCCTTCAGAACACAAGGGTGCATTCCATCTGGTCCGGGAGATTTATCTACCCTTAGACTATTCAGCTTCCTGAGTACTTTCTCTGTCATAATTGTGACTGTGCACACTTCTCTTCCCTGACACCCTCAAGTGTCCGGTATCCTGCTGATGTCTTCCTCAGTGAAGACTGATGCAAAATACTCGTTCAGTTCCTCGGCCATCTCCTCATCTCCCATTACAATTTCTCCAGCATCATTTTCTATCAGTCTTATATCTACTGTCACCTGTCTTTTACTCCTTATATCCTTGAAAAAGCTTTTAGTATCCTCTTTGATATTATTTGCTAGCTTCCTTTCATAGTTCATCTTTTCCCTCTTAATGACCTTCTTAGTTTCCTTTTGTAAGCTTTTAAAAACTTCCCAATCCTCTGTCTTCCCACTAATTTTTGCTTCCTTGTATGCCCTCTCCTTTGCTTTAACTTTGGCTTTGACTTCTCTCGTCAGCTACGGTTGCATCCTTTTTCCATTTGAAAATTTCTTCTTTTTTGGAACATATCTGTCTTGCACCTTCCTCACTTCTCGCATAAACTCCAGCCACCGCTGCTCTGCCGTCCTTCCCGCTAGTGTCCCTTTCCAGTCAACTTTGGCCAGTTCCTCTCTCATGCCACTGTAATTTCCTTTACTCCACTGAAATACTGACACATCAGATTTCGGCTTCTCTTTTTCAAATTTCACAGTGAACTTAATCATGTTATGATCACTGCCTCCTAAGGGTTCCTTCACCTCAATCTCTCTAATCACCTCTGGTTCATTACACAATACCCAATCCAGTACAGCCGATCCCCTAGTGGGCTCAACAACAAGCTGTTCTAAAAAGCCATCTCGTAGACATTCTACAAATTCTCTCTCTCGAGATCCAGGGCTGACCTGACTTTCCCAATCCAGTCACATTTTAAAATCCCCCACAATCATCATAACACTGCCCTTCTGAAAAGCCTTTTCTATTTCCTGTTGTAACTTGTAGTCCACATCACTGCAGCTGTTAGGAGGCCTGTATATAACTGCCATCAGGGTCCTTTTACCCCTGCAATTTCTTAGCTCAACCCATGAAGATTCCGTACCTTCCAATCCTATGTTACCTCTTTCTAATGATTTAATATAATTTCTTACCAATAAAGCCACGCCTCCCCCTCTGCCTACCTGTCTATCCTTCCGATACACCGTGTATCCTTGGACGTTCAGCTCCCAGAGACATGCATCCTTTAGCCACGTCTCAGTGATGGCCACAGTATCATACCTGCCAATCTGTAGCTCTACGACAAGATCATCCACCTTATTCCTTATGCTGCGTGCATTTAAGTATAACACCTCAAGCCCAGTATTTGGTACTTTTTGCTTTGATTGCACTGCAATTCATCCCAATGGCTGCAAATTTGCCCCATCACCTGCCTGTCCTTCCTGACATCTTTACTGCTCACTATCTTCGATTTATTTCTGTTTTCCCCCTCTTCTGCTCTATCATTCCGGTTCCCATCACCCTGCCAAATTAGATTAAACCCTCCCTAACAGCTCTATTAAACCTTCCCGCCAGGATATTGGTCCCCTTCGGGTTCAGGTGTAACCCGTCCTTTTTGAACAGGCCATACTTCCCCCAGAAGAGATCCCAATGATTCAAGAATCTGAAGCCCTTCCCCCTGCACCAGTCTCTCAGCCACGCATTCATCTGCCTGATCCTACTATTCTTGCCCTCGCTAGCACATGGCACAGGTAGCAATCCTGGGATTACTACCCTGGATGTCCTGCTTCTCAGCTGCCTTCCTAACTCCCGGAAATCTCTCTTCAGGACCTCCTCCCTTTTCTTATCTATGTCATTGGTACCAACATGTACCAAGACAGCTGGCTGCTTGCCCTCTCCCTTCAGAATATTCTGGACCCGATCCGAGACATCCTGTACCCTGGCACCTGGGAGGCAACTCACCATGCGGGTATCTCTATCAGGCTCACAGAATCTCCTCTCTGTTCCCCTGACTATGGAATCCCCTATGACTACCACATTCCTCTTCTCCCTCCTTCCCTCCTGCACAACAGCGCCAGGCTCAGTGCCAGAGACCCGGTCACCGTCGCCGTCCCCTGTCAGGTCATCCCCCTCAACAGCATCCAAAACGAGATACTTGTTGCTGAGCGGGACAGCCACAGGGGTGTTCTCCTCTACCCGGGCATTTTCCTTCCCTCTCCTAACAGTCACCCAGTTTTCTGACCCCTGTAGCCTAGGGGATGACTACCTCCCTGTGGCTCCTGTCTATCACCTCTTCACTTTCCCTAATAAGCACTAGGTCATCAAGCTGTAGCTCCAGATCCCTAACATGGTCTCTGAGGAGCTGCATCTCGGTGCACCTGGCACAGATGTGGCCATCAGGGAGGCTGGAGGTCTCCCAGGATTCCCACATCTGACACCCTGAACAAAGCACTAACCCTGCAGACATGCTACCTAAGTCATTGGGTATATTAAAAGCAGAGGTGTGATAGTTTCTTCACGAGATACTGGAGGGAATCTGCAGGTCAGGTGGAATCTATTCAGCTGAATGGCCTCAACCTGAAATTTCAGCCATCTATTTCCCTCCATGGTTCTACTTGTTTTCTCACTCCAATCCCAGCACCTGCCATCCCTTGTGTCTCTGTTTAGTGGATAACCATTGAATGCCATCGACTATATGGTAGGAATCAGCTACCCAAAGCCCAACTCTGACAATCAAGAGTGAGCAACAATCAAGATATCCAGCATCACTGATGTGGCCCTGTCTCAATACAGAGGAACTCTAGGCCATTTAGGCTCTTCTGAGACCCTGAAGCTCCTGGTCCAAGCACATAGACACTGTGGCTAACAAAGCACACCAGCACCTGTCCTCCCTCAGGATACTAAAGAAATTTAGCATGCCCCCTTTGACCCTCACTAGTTTTTCTCAATGCGTCACATCAAAAGCATCCTGTCCAGATGCATCACTGCTCGCTATGGCAACTGCACTTCCTGTGACAGCAGGAAATTGGAGTGAGCTCAGGACATCATGGAAAACAGTCCATGGATTCAGTCTACACTTCTCATTGCATCACTAGAACAGCTGGCATAATGAAAGACCCCAACAATCCCAGACAATCTTTCTGAAAGCACGTACCACCAGTCTCAAGGACAGCTTCTCTCACACTCTTATAAGACAAATGAACAATTCCCTGGTACAATAAGATAAACAGTGATTGTGGACTTCAGGAGGGGTAAAATGAGGGAACACACACCAATCCTCATAGGGGGATCACTAGTGGAGAGAGTGAGCAATTTCAAGTTCCTGGGTGGAAATATCTCTGAGGAGCTAACCTGGTCCCAATATATCAATGCAGCTATAAAGAAGGCAACATGTGGTTATGTTTCATTAGGAGTTTCAGGAGATTTGCTTTGTCACATAAAATTTAAAAATTTTTACAGATGTACTGTGGAGAGAATTCTAAAAGGCTGCACCACCATCTGGTATGGGGGTGCTACTGCACAGAATCCAAGTAAGCTGCAGAGAGTTGTAAAATTAGTCAACACACATCAAAGTTGCTGCCTGGCCTGCTGCGTTCACCAGCAACTTTGAAGTGTGTTGCTTGAATTTCCAGCGTCTGCAGAAGTTCCAATGTTTCCGTTGTAAAATTAGTCAGCTCCATTCTGGGCTCTAGCCTCTGTAGTACTCAGGACCTCTTCAAAGACTGGTGCCTCAAAAAGGCAGTATCTATCATTAAGGTCCCCAACACCCAGGACAACCTTCAGGAAAGAGGTGCAGAAGCCTGAAGGTACGCACTCAGTGATTCAGGAACAGCTCTTTCCCCTCTGCCACCCGATTTCAGAATGGACATTGAACCCTTGAACACCACCTCACTACTTTTTTATTTCTGTTTTTGCACTACTGTACTTATTTAGTTTAACTATTTAATATATATACTTACTGTAATTCAGTTATTTTCTCTATATTATCATGTATTGCATTGTGCTGCTGCCGCAAATTTAACAAATTTCATGACGAGTGCTGGTGATATTAAACCTGATTCTGATTCTGAAAGCAAGTGCCACCAATCTCAAGGACAGTTCTCCTCCACTGTTATAAGACAATTCAGCAATTCCCTCAAACAATAAGATGGACTCCTGATCTCACAGTCTAGCTTGTCATGGCCTTGCGACTTATTGTCTGATTGCACCGCACTTTCTCTCTTACTGCTGTTACGTACCCCGTAACTGGGTTGCCAAACCAGCAGAAATGGATCACTCAGTTGGAGTCTGGATTACTAGAACTAAGAAAGTTTTATTAAAGAAACAAGCAACACAGTAATCGAAAGGATAATAAATGCAACAGTTCAGCAATGATAAACACACATGTGCACAGAATTAAGATAACAGGATCAATCAAGCTCTATCGCTGTCTAGGGGTAAATGACCAATTTCAAAGTGACACAAAAGCCCAGTTCGATTTAATAGTTCAGTTCGCAGTAATCGTTGCCATGGCGATGGACAATGTGAGGGGAGAGAGAAAGAGAACGACTGATCATTCAGAAACGGCTTCCACTCACAGACCGGCGATATTTGCTCACAAGCAGCTTTCGGGCAGATCCTTTGTGATGTCACCTGAGGTCACCGACTGTGACCCCTCCTCCAGATGCGGTCGATCCCCTGCAGTGAACCCGGCACCCAAGCGAGGGTGGACACACACCGGGTTCCCGCTGATCGTACCTTTCCACCCTGTGCATTGTCCGGTACTTCCCACCGACTCGTGAGAGGTGCACCGCTTCCAGGGTCTTGTTACCTCCTGGTGTCGTGTGTGTCCTGCCTTAGCAAACCTGTCTCTTTTTATCCCCCTGCTGGGGTATCGCCTGTCCATCACTTCAAACAGATCAGGGTTCAAAGGGGGAGCCGCTCTAGACAGCTCTCTCTCCCGTCCCTTCATTACACATCTCCAGATCGCCTGTCCATCACTTCAAACAGTTCAGGGTTCAAAGGGGGAGCCGCTCCAGACAGCTCTCTCTCCCATCCCTTCATTACACATCTCCAGATGCTGCTTCATTGTTCCTTATCTCTCCTTCCCCTGAGGACAGGTGGCAGACCAACTGCTGATGCCACTGATGCTAGCCCAGGCCAGCAAACATCTTAATTTTTTGTGTATTCTCGTCACACTGTTAACACATTATTCTGCATTCTGTTATTGCTTTTGCTCTGTGCTACCTCAGCACACTGAATGTGATGAAATTATCTACATGGATGTAATGTAAAACAAAGTTTTATCAGTTCATCTCGGTACATGTGACAATAATAAACCAATTACAGTTATCGAACTGTCTCTAGTTGTCATCATTGTGCAGAGACATGGTGAGGCAACTTGTGCAGTCCTCGGATCTGCAGAGCTATTGTGCTCATGTAGAACTAGTCAGAAAGTCAGGACTTTGAGCTCCCAGTCCAGGGAATTTTAGTTGATAAAGGCTGCATTCTCCTGCGTGGTGGGGAGAGGAAAGGTTGGATCGTGCATGGGGAAGTGGATAAAGATCAGTTGACTAGCCTCCCTGCTACCATGGTTCATGGTGGTTTTCACCTAAGTATGAGGTAAAATTGTCGAAAATTGGAAAATAAAAAAGAATGTTGTCCTAAGATGCAAAACAAGAGATGCTCCTAAAAGAGTCACTTAATAGTCTACAGAAACCATGGTTGAAAAAACACAAGCCTGCATCCAGGGTCAGCTGACTATCTAGAAAATTGAACAGTACAGCACAGGAATAGGCCTTTTGGCCCACGATGCTGTGCAAGACTAAACGAAATATTAATTAATTCCTAACTAACCTAATCCCTTCTGCCTACCCTCCATTTCCTGCACATTCATGTACCTTTCTAAGAGGCTTTTAAAACAGTTCTATTATAATTGCCTCTACTACCAGCTACCACTCTGTGTAAAGAATCTTGCTCCACACATCTTCTTTGTATTTACCCCTTCTCAAATTAAATGCACGCCCTCTAATCCATTGTCCATTCTGAGCATATAACTCCATTCTGGGGTTAACATCAACAACAACCTTTGGCACACCAGACATTCCCTCTTCAACAGGTACCTCTCCTGCTTTCTTGGCGATGGAAGCAGGCAACTCTTGTTGGCCGTCCCCAGCCCAATGCTCGGACTGTGTTTATCATTGACACAAACAATGCATTACACCTTTCAAGAGACAAATAAAGCTAATCTTAAATCTCTCCTCTCTCACCTTAAGCCTATACCCTCTAGTTCTTGATTCACCAACCCAGGGGAAAAGACTGAGTGCATTCACCCTGTCTATGCCCATCATGATTGTATGCAGGTCTATAAAGTCAAGCCTCAGTCTCCTAACTCCAAGGAATGAAGCTCTAGCCCGACCATGATGCAGAGATACAGATGCATATTTACAGTATACCAGTCTTCATCCAGGGTTTCACAGTGACTCACTTCTCTTGATTGCACTCTACTGTTTTGTGCTAATCACTGTATTTATTTTTGAAATTATTGCCACGTGTATTGTTTACTCTGTCAGCTTCACATGAGCAAACAGCTTCATTCATCCTGGTGTATTTGACAAAACATCTGTACATATTCAATCAGCATTGTCACTTCAGTGATACCAGTGGGATACCAGATGAGGTAGTGCCAGCTTAGCTGTATTAAAGAAAAAAGGATTTATTTCTCACATGTATATTGAAACATACAGTGAAATGTACTGTTTTTGCATCAACAACCAACATGGTGCGAGGATGTACTGAGGGCAGACTGCAAGTGTTACAACTCTTCCAGCACCATCATAGCATACCCATGACTTACTAATCTTAAACTGTACATCTTCAGAATGTGGTGGGGGTGGGGGGGACTCCACACCTAAAGGAAATCCACCGAAGAACGAAGAAACTCCTTATAGAGAGCGGTGGAACTGAAATTCAATCGGTGATCTCTAGTGCTGAGGAGTGTTGCACAAACTGCCTCTCTCTTGTGCTGTACTGATGTCAAGGGGCGGTTAAATAATCCATGCTCGTGGGAGGCTGCATGTAGTCAAGTGATCTGCCAAGCCATCAAGTATCATAGAAGCATGCAGCATAGGTACAGACCATTCAGCCCATTATCTAAATGTTGAATATCTATACTAGCCCCAGTTATCAGCATTTGATCTGGGTAGCCTTCCACAACTTGGATATTCAAGTGCTCCGAAGGCTTTTAAACAAAGATCCTTTTATTTTGGCTTCCTTTCAAGTACTGATGAAGGGTCTCAGCCCAAAAAATGGACTCTTTATTCCCCAACATAGATGCTGCCTGACCTGCTGAGTTTCTCCAGCATTTTGGGTGCTATGCTTTGAAGCATACTGATGAGTGCATTATAAACAAACAACAGCTGGTTTATACACAGGGTCTAAGCAAGCAAGTAAGTGAGCAATCAATTCAACATAACACATAGTGGCACAATGAGGCCATTCAGTCCATCGAGTCTGCTCTGCCATTCCATCATAGCTGATTATCCTTCTCAACTCCATTTTCTTGCCTTCTCCCCATAACCTTAGATACCCTTACTATTTAAGAACCTATCAACCTCAGCTTCAAATGTTCTCAATGACTTGGCCCCACTGCTAGGGAGGCAATCAATTCCACAGATTTACCATCCTCTGGTTAAAGAAATTACCCCTCATTTTGGTACTAAATGGACATCCATCTACTTTGAGGCTATGCCGTCTGATCCTAGACTCTCCCACTATAGGAGACATCATCTCCATGTCCACTGCATCTAGCCTTTCAATATTCAATGAGATGCCCCCTCATTATTCTAAACTCCAACAAGCATAAGCCCAGAGCCATCAAATTCTCTTAATCAGGATCATTCAAGTGAACCTCATCTGGTTCTTTTCCAATGCTAACACATATTTTCTAAGATGAGGGTCCTCAAAATGCTCAGAATACTCCAAGTGCAGTCTGACCAGTGCCTTGTATAGCTTCAGCATTACATCCTTCCTTTTATATTCTAGTCCTTGGAAGAAAATGGTACATCCTCATTGAGTCTGTCCTTAAGCTCAGTTGAACAGGATTACTAAGAAATGTTTCATACAAGCAGGAGTTCAGAACTCCCGTCCTTTGTTACTGGCTAGGGCATGGCATCATGACTGTGTAGCAGTTAGTGCAATCGTTTTGCAGTGCTAATAATCGCAATCAGGCGCTCGGTTTCCCGTTTCACATCTTTAAGAATTTTATATGACCACATGGGTTTCCTCTGGGTGCTCCAGCTTCCTTCCACAGGCCAAAACTGTATGGGTTCAGGCTAGTGAATTGTGGGCATCTTTGTTGGCGCCATAATCGTTGACACTTGCAGGCTGCCCCCCAGCATCTCCTCGGATTATGTTGGTCTTTGACTCAACATGATGTATTTCACTTAATGTTTCAATGTATATGTGATAAATAAAACTAATCTTTAAATGGCTCCAATTACCTCTGAGAGAGTTAAAAAGAGAGAAAGAGGACAAGGGAGAGATGGCAAAAAGATGAATTCAGCAACACAAAGAACAGGCAGTATTCAAGTGAGAGTCCTTTCTCCTTATTAATACTGCCTAACCTTACAGAAGTGTAAATGATACTCGAAAAAACAGACAGTGACCACTTTATTAGGTGCATCTCTACGCTAGCTTGTTAATGCAAACATCTAATCAGTCAATAATGTGGCAGCAGCACGATTCATAAAAACATGTCAGGGTAAAGAGATTCAGTTGCTGATGTTGTGTATTTAATATTTCAGTAATATTTGGGCAATATTATAAATATATTGTTAGATTAAGTATTGCTGGTTTAAATAACATACATCAAAATTGCTGGTGAACGCAGCAGGCCAGGCAGCATCTCTAGGAAGAGGTACAGTCAACGTTTCAGGCCGAGACCCTTCGTCAGGACTAACTGAAGGAAGAGTGAGTAAGGGATTTGAAAGTTGGAGGGGGAGGGAGAGATCCAAAATGATAGGAGAAGACAGGAGGGGGAGGGATAGAGCCAAGAGCTGGACAGGTGATTGGCAAAGGGGATATGAGAGGATCATGGGACAGGAGGCCCAGGGAGAAAGAAAAGGGGGGGGGGAACCCGGAGGATGGGCAAAGGGTATAGTCAGAGGGACAGAGGAAGAAAAAGGAGAATGAGAGAAAGAATATGTGTATAAAAATAAATAATGGATGGGGTATGAGGGGGAGGTGGCGCATTAGCGGAAGTTAGAGAAGTCGATGCTCATGCCATCAGGTTTGAGGCTACCCAGACGGAATATAATGTGTTGTTCCTCCAACCTGAGTGTGGCTTCATCTTTACAGTAGAGGAGGCCGTGGATAGACATGTCAGAATGGGAATGGGATGTGGAATTAAAATGTGTGGCCACTGGGAGATCCTGCTTTCTCTGGCGGATAGAGCGTAGGTGTTCAGCAAAGCGGTCTCCCAGTCCGTGTCGGGTCTTGCCAATATATGGAAGGCCACATCGGGAGCCCCGGACGCAGTATATCACCCCAGCTGACTCACAGGTGAAGTGTCGCCTCACCTGGAAGGACTGTCTGGGGCCTTGAATGGTGGTAAGGGAGGAAGTGTAAGGGCATGTGTAGCACTTGTTCCACTTACACGGATAAGTGCCAGGAGGGAGATCAGTGGGGAGGGATGGGGGGGATGAATGAACAAGGGAGCGGGGAGGGAAAGATGTGCTTAGTGGTGGGATCCCGTTGGAGGTGGTGGAAGTTACGAAGAATAATATGTTGGACCCGGAGGCTGGTGGGATTGTAGGTGAGGACCAGGGGAACCCTATTCCTAGTGGGGTGGCGGGAGGATGGAGTGAGAGCAGATATGCGTGAAATGGGGGAGATGCGTTTGAGGGCAGAGTTGATAGTGGAGGAAGGGAAGCCCCTTTCTTTAAAAAAGGAGGACATCTCCCTCGTCCTGGAATGAAAAGCCTCATCCTGAGAGCAGATGCAGCGGAGACAGAGGAATTGCGAGAAGGGGATGGCATTTTGCAAGAGACAGGGTGAAAAGAGGAATAGTCCAGATAGCTGTGAGAGTCAGTAGGCTTATAGTAGACATTAGTGGATAAACTGTCTCCAGAGATAGAGACAGAAAGATCTAGAAAGGGGAGGGAGATGTCGGAAATGGAGCAGGTAAACTTGAGGGCAGGGTGAAAGTTGGAGGCAAAGTTAATAAAGTCAACGAGCTCAGCATGCGTGCAGGAAGCAGCGCCAATGCAGTCGTCGATGTAGCGAAGGAAAAGTGGGGGACGGATACCAGAATAGGCACGGTACATAGATTGTTCCACAAAGCCAACGAAAAGGCAGGCATAGCTAGGACCCATACGGGTGCCCATAGCTACACCTTTAGTTTGGAGGAAGTGGGAGTAGCCAAAGGAGAAATTATTAAGAGTAAGGACTAATTCCGCTAGACGGAGCAGAGTGGTGTTAGAGGGGAACTGATTAGGTCTGGAATAAAAAAGAAGCGGAGAGCTTTGAGACCTTCCTGATGGGGGATGGGAGTATACAGGGACTGGGCATCCATGGTGAAAATAAAGCGGTGGGGGCCAGGGAACTTAAAATCATTGAAAAGTTTAAGAGCGTGAGAAGTGTCACGAACATAGGTAGGAAGGGATTGAACAAGGGGGGATAAAACCGTGTCGAGGTATGCAGAAACGAGTTCGGTGGGGCAGGAGCAAGCTGAGACAATAGGTCTGCCAGGACAGGCAGGTTTGTGGATCTTGGGTAGGAGGTAGAAACGGGAAGTGCGAAGTGTGGGAACTATAAGGTTGGTAGCAGTGGATGGGAGATCCCCTGAGCGGATAAAGTTGGTGATGGTGTGGGAGACAATGGCCTGGTGCTCCTTAGTGGGGTCACGATCGAGGGGTAAATAAGAGGAGGTATCCGCGAGTTGTCGCTGTGCCTCAGCAAGGTAGAGGTCAGTACGCCAGACTATCGGCGGGTTTAATAATAAGGTTAGGATTCGTGCAGAGGGAGTGGAGAGCAGAGCGTTCCGAAGGAGTGAGGTTGGAATTGGAACAAGGTGCGGTGAAGTCGAGATGGTTGATGTCCCGTCAGCAGTTAGCAATAAAGAGATCCAGAGCAGGCAGAAGACCAGAGCGGGGTGTCCATGAAACGGAGGAGGGTTGAAGACGGGAGAAGGGGTCATCGGTGGGGGTGGAAGAGTCCTTGCCGAAGAAATAGGCTCGGAGACGGCGGAAGAAGAGTTCCGCATCATGGCGAACACGGAACTCGCTGAGGTGTGGGCGAAGGGGGACAAAGGCGAGGCCCTTACTGAGGACAGAGCGCTCTGCCTCCGACAGTTGAAGTTAGATAATTCACTGCAGGTTAGATGTGAAGTTGAGTGGATTGTGACGTCATGACTCCAGCACGTGACACGCGCGCGCCTGGTCAGTTGGAAGACGGTTGGGGAGTTTTCCCTCGCGCTTCGGTCAGATCTCAACGGTGACAGGTCGAGGCTGCAGCGGAATGGAAAAGGGGATGTAAGGGACGAGAAAATGTGAATAATGATAGAGAACAGCGTCCAGCTCGAAGGTAGGTGATAAAGGAGTTAAAAATAATATTTGTTTGAGGAAGGGAGTGAGGTAAACAGCACTGACTAAACATCTCAGGGAGGTAATACGAGAAGTATGGCAAAGGTTCTGCGTGAGGGAGCCCCGTTGGTTGTTTGTAAAACCATGGTGGGGAGAAAGAAAGAAAGGAAATCGGGTGTTTTGCATGGAGTATTGGAGGAAAGCAGAAAGGAAAGGAATTAGTAATAAGGCAGTGAGTGCCTTTTCCTGCGGTGACTCCGTGGCTGCGTGAAACAATACAGGTAGCTCTTAAGTTATTCAAAAGAAGACAAAATGGAGAAGTGATTTTAAATCAAGATATAATTTAATCTTATGTAAATAATAACCTTTTTTGGGGTGTATGGGGTGTCCAGGGAGGGGTAGCACCTCTGGTGAAGGGGCTTGTCGTGTCCATTTTGGGGCAGCTCACTCACCTTTGGTCCCCACCGGACACTCAGCTCTCACCTGTGGCTCCAAGTAGCTGTTTGCATGTGACAGCGGCCACACCCCGGTACACCGCTTCGACAGGCGGACTAAACCAGGTGAGGGTAACCGGCGGCCTCATACCCCGGTGAGACAGGGACATCCCTCTGTCCTAGCATGCGAAGTTCTCCCCAGCGAACTGGATGGATGAGATCTACAGTGTGATCCAACAGCTGGGAAAGTGATACTGCAATGCTCCACGGAGAGCTAAGGGCCTGACAAGGCATGGAAAACGCCATGGTCGTCCACTGCAGCCAAGGGGAACCTCTGTCTATGCCTGCTCATACCGCTGGACCTGGACCCAGACCTCTGAGGGCAAGAGTGGAACAGCTTTCCCACTTTAAAAATTCTCCCCTAGAGGTTTCCTGTCATCATCGGACATGATGAACAGCCGCCATGGATATTTAAAAATATACACAGATGCTTCAAAAATGGCAGTGGAGTATAAGTAGGATTTGTAGCACCTGATTTTTAACATTAAAAACCAGGTGAGGATAAATCATATGTGTACAGGTGAAATGACATCTGTATAATTAGTTTTGCAGTGGGTGGAGGAAGTGAGACCAATCAGAATTCTAAACCTGTCTGATTCAAGCACAACAATCAGGAGAATAAAAGATTTACCTTCAGAGGCAAGACCAGACATAATGTGTTTGATAATACAAACCTGTTTTTAGACTTAAAATGATGGGAACTGGAAGGTGTCTTTGTAATTTCGAGAAAGAAGTGGGATGGTCAAGGAATGCATTAAAGAGCAGGTGGAAGCTGATAATATTGAGATTGACTATTGGGCAGACAGGGTTAAATAGTACATTATTTTTAATGAAGAAACATAATAGGAGGTGTGGGTATTGTCAAGAAGAAATGGTTGAGCATGAACTGGTGAGGTGTCTAAGATCAAATTGACAGAGTATGGCTGATTTTAAAGTTGTCATGTAATAAAATACAATTCAAATTTCACAATATAGTGCAGAAAGGATCACAGGTTTACTGCTTCAAATATATTCAAAGATTCAAAGCATGTTTATTATCAACAAACGTATAAATTATACACCTTGAAATTTGTCTGCTTACAGGCAGCTACAACACAAGAAACTGGAACAACCCTATTTTGAAAAAAGACCAAAAACTACTGTGCAGGGAAAGTGGGAAAAAAAATCATGCAAACAGAAGCAAGCCAACAGCATCCTGAACTAATCCCACATCCGTTCCAGGAGCAGCCAGAGTGGACCCAGGCCTCGGTCCCCAGTACATGACACTAGCGTGGCAGAAACTTGCAGCAGCCAGATCAGTTCACAGCTTTGGTGCTGAAGGAATAAACATTTGTGGGAGGGTGAGTGAAATCAGCCTGACCCTCGCCCCTGTACCCAATACTTGGGCCAATGTTTAAATTGTCCAAGCACTGAGTAATGTGACATTCTAGGACCTGGATCTCGGGGCCCCAATATACTTGAGTAATCCAGCCTGAAGCAATTCCTGATCTCACCAAATTGGCTCGGTGCTTGAAGTGATTCAACCTCGCACCCGGATTAGGTGAACCAGCATTGAAACTTTTCTGCATTGATTCCTCTCCATATCACTTACTCCATCACTGGTGGCGATACGAACACTGTCTGCTTCGCCTGCTGCTCGAACACATTGCACCTTGCAATGCCCCAGCATGGCTCATCCCGTGAACCAGCCTCGTCTCCACCTGCTTCCTCGCTCCGTGGCGATATGCTTCAGAAAAGATGTTATAAGTTATGATTTTAGTCAGTTCTCTTGCATTAAGATTTACCAGTAAACTGTCACACATCTTCATAGTGCAATCTTAAATTAGAAATAGTCATAGTCATACTTTATTGATCCCAGGGGAAATTGGTTTTCGTTGCAGTTGCACCATAAATAATAAATAGTAATAGAACCATAAATAGTTAAATAGTAATATGTAAATTATGCCAGTAAATTATGAAATGAGTCCAGGACCAGCCTATCGGCTCAGGGTGTCTGACCCTCCAAGGGAGGAGTTGTAAAGTTTGATGGCCACAGGCAGGAATGACTTCCTATGACGCTCTGTGATGCATCTTGGAGGAATGAATCTCTGGCTGAATGTACTCCTGTGCCCACCCAGTACATTATGTAGTGGATGGGAGACATTGACCAAGATGGCATGCAATTTAGACAGCATCCTCTTTTCAGACACCACCGTCAGGGAGTCCATTTCCGGTTTAAGATATGATCATTGTATAGAATTTGAAGCTAATACAGTATAATTATTAAGAATTTTGATATCCTGACCTACAATTCAGTTTAGACCCAAAATCCAGTGAGTGGCTGTTAGATGGGCAAAAACACCTTGTTATTGATAGAGATTAGTGTAGAAAGGCTAGACTGATTCAACCTGACAGGAAGGTGCTAGTAACTCAAATTATCACACATTACAAAAGTGGTGTGCAGAGCAGCATCTCTGAACGTACAATACATTAAATCTTGAAGTGGTTGGGATATCGGCAGAAGACCACGAACATGCTCTGCCCACTTTCGGGTACAGGAGGCCACTGGGTGTATTTTATATAAAATATTTGATACAGCAATCTCTCAATTTGTGTCTGTCACACACAGCTAATTTATACTACTATTTTTTTGCCTTCATCTACTCCACGAGCATTGGGATTCCAACCTGTGTTTTGCAAGATCAAGGGACTCCTTTTTCTAATTTCTTGATTTCACTGCCCTATACTTGGGCATCGGTTTCCTAACTCTGGAAAGCTTTGTTGCCTCTGTGTCACTTCCGTCCACTTCTCTGCCTGCCTCTTGGCTTTTCGAGTTCCTCGTGGCTGTACCCTTTTGTGACTTGACCTCCCCCTCGGTTGCTTCCTATCCCCAGCTGACCTCACCACCACCGATTCCATTCTCACATTCAGTTGCACCTTTCCTTCACCCACTTGCACATTAGTGGTATCACCTGACCCACCTCCCAGCCTCTTCATCTTTCAGCCCCTGCTGGTCTCTGAGCAGTCTATGATCTTCCTGCTTTTCACACTGTCATCGCCAGGATCCCATTTTTTTTCCCACTAGGTTCATGTTTGGAAAGGAAATGCCCAACAACTGGCTCAGGCCTTCCAACTTCCAGTTCAGGAGGTTTGACTCCCTGTTGTCACCTGGGCTCATAATTATAGCCTCTAAAATCTGGCTTCCAGATTCCTTGCCCTCAGATCCAGTCTACCTTCGCCAGATGCGGGTTCTGTACTTCCTGATCTGGTTCCCTCCCCTGGATCCAGGCTTGCAGCCTCCAGTTCCACTGCCTTCATACTCGTGTCCAGTAATCCAGTGCATGCTCTCCAATCTCCCAGCTTTGCTCCCTCAGCTTTGGGCTCTGTTCCCCAATCTTCCAGCTGGGCCATGCCAGTTTTGGGCCTGGTTGCCCCAGTATGGGCGCCCTTCCTGATGAACATCTGGTGGGCCCAACAACCAAAGATAATGACAGCCCTCTTCGTTGATTGTCCAAGGATTACCAATGAGTAGACAGATCTATCGGTCAAGTGCAAGGCTGCCTGTCTGCCTGTTCCATGTGAATATGGTAGAGCTGTAAGTGATACTCCAGAGACAAAGTAGTAAGATATTGCCCTGTCTGGCAAAGAGGAGCGCAGATCTGAGGAAGGGGTTGTTTTGCAGTTATCAGAGCATTGAACAGTTCTGTAGTACAATCAGATGGTTTCATGACTTCACAACCTGCCTTATTATGATCTTGCACGTGACTACAAGAAAATGCAGTGTTATGGATACGGCTGGGCATGTCACAGAAGTCAACCTCCCTTCCATGGACTCTGTCTACAATTGTCACTGCCCAGTGAAGTAGTCAGCAGAATCAAAGACTTCCTCCTACCCCCCACATTCTTTCTAATCCCCTTGTGCATTCTCGCTTTTTTGCAGTTTAGCCATAGCAGAAGGGTGACTCTGTTGGGTTTCACTGACCCGTACTTATAAAACAACATAAAGGCTGCAGTTTTCTGCAGTGGGGTCATCGCTCAGAAATAGCTAAACTGCAGAGAGGTGAGAATGTGTGAAATTTACTATCTACTTATACTATCGCTATCTACTGCAACTTCCATTAAGTCTCTGATACTTGTATTTTAAAAGGAAGTTCAATTCACTTTTCTTGGCAACTACATGCTCTTTATTGCCACACACAATCTACATGTATAATAGCATTTTTAAAAAATGTGACATGTATGTAAGAACTGCCTAAAAAGCTAGTTTTATTTTTACATGCATATTCCATACTAATATTTTTTTCATGTGAGATTTTACCAGTGAGGATTTTTTTTACCCAAAAGCCCAAGGTGAAGCTATATTTGGAAAAAGTTGAGGGCTATTTCTTGGAAAAAATATTCTGCTGGGGAATATAATGGCTTGGGTAACTGGTGGAGCTGCTTGGATGGTATGAAGATACAGGATTCATTGCTCTTTAAAAAAAAATTCTTTGCCTGATGCTTTTTGCTTGCCCTGTGTCTTCCACTATCAGCATTAGGTTGCAAAAATATTGAGATTTACATGACACCCTTGCAGTTGTAATAATAGCTGTCAACTTCATCAAATCAAGTCTTTTTTGACAACTTTGAGGAAAAAGTAAGAAATTTTTGAACAGCAAATAATGATACAGAGGTGTGATAGTTGTCCAAAGATAATTGTATTTGTTGTGTTGTTGCACGTTGGGATAGTATTCAAACATTTTTATGTGATGAACTTGGGATAGCAAATTATCACTTCATGCCTTGGTCCAGAGACCTGCTGGAGATGCATATACCAAATTGGGTGGTGGAACCATTTAGAGTGAATATGAAATAATTACACCAAACTGTAAGAATGTCTTATTGAGCTGCAGAGTGATTTAACAGCTCAAACAAAATTCAAATGCAGCAAGCAAAATTTCTGGATAACCAATGATATGCACAATAAGTTTCCTCAGCTCTAGGAGGAAACAAAATTGTTTTAATTGAATTTCCCACCTTTGCAATTTTAATTGAATTTCCCAGTCCTGCCAAAGGGTTTTGGCCAGTAACGTCGACTATACTCTTT
This sequence comes from Mobula birostris, assembly GCF_030028105.1. NCBI lineage: Eukaryota > Metazoa > Chordata > Chondrichthyes > Myliobatiformes > Myliobatidae > Mobula > Mobula birostris. The sequence continues at coordinate 92,244,682 of NC_092379.1, forward strand.
ATCTAGATGGTGTTGCTCGGATTTCAAGCATCTGCAGATTTTCTCTTGTTTGTGATTGAATTCTCACCTTTTGTCTAGTTGAACGTCGTTTTAGTCAAATTCTTCACCTGGTATCAAAACCCTGTAACCGTCTTGATGTTGTGAAAAGAGATCTTCGTTTACCTTTAACCAAGTTGCAACCAGATATTCAAAAACTCACTAGTTTGCATCAGCACAAGGAGCTCACTAAATACACAAAGTAACAATATTAAGTGCTTTTTTTGTTGCTTGGAAAAATATTACATAAACAGTATTATAAATAACGTACTGTATACTAGTCAGAGCTTTGAAATAGTTTTTTTCACATACAGCTGTAACATATTTAACATAAAATAATACCTGTAACCTGTTAAAACATTATTGATTGCAGATTACAATATTTGGTACGATTGACAAAAAAAACTTTAGCAACTAATGCAGATTGGGTAGGATGAGGGTCAGGTTGACAACAATAGCCTTATGGTCTTTTTTTTCGGCGTGTGCGTCTGCGTCCGTGCGTGTGTGATGTTGGCGGGGCAATATCTTTTTCATGCCTTTATAAGGTGCAGAGCGAGAGAGAGAGAGACTGTGTGGCGCGCCACTCCTCACACAGACGTTGCACAGTATTTTTCCCTTTATTTTACGAGGTTGAGTTGCAATCTCAACACTTAACCTGTCACGGATGGAAAGTACTCGGGAGCGGACCCAGCTGGATTCGAACCCGGGAACCTCCGTTCCAGAGTCCGGCGCTGATGTCATTGCGCCACCAGCTGGCCCACAGCCTTATGGTCTTATGTCAGGAAACACGACTTGGAGGAGAAGTGATTCCCATGTGCCCATTGCTTTTGACCTCCTACGTGGCATGGAGGCCACTGTTGGAGATGACAATGGGCGATGTAGCACCCTTAAGGCCAATTTATACTTCTGTGTCGAATCTACGCCGTAGGTACAGCGTAGCCACGTACCCTATGCTGTACCCTACACCGTAACCTGATGCGCACCTCCCCAAAAATGTAACTACGCGTCGCGGCGACACAGACCACAACAACTGTGATTGGTCCGCTTGGTAGCATTGCATTTTCTTCTACGCATTTCCGGTTGCTTCTTTTTGTCAAATCTACCTGCCGACATCCAAAAGTATTTGAAATGCATTTCCTCGTCCATGTCTGTCAGTGGCCAGACAAGCCCAGAAAATTCACTCTCCTTCTGCCTCACTCAGTTCAATGTTCGTACACATCATCTCCTCCGAAGTCTTTTTTCTGCGTTGCAGTAATTTCAATAAAAGTAACTCTTGTTCAACATTTATTAGCTCCAACTCCAACATGATGCGCTCAGTTTCAGTTGCCATTGTTTGAAGTACACAAAGAAACTCAACACAATGGCGTAGTGTCACGTACCCTGTGACGGGGATAAAGATCAGCAGAGATGGAAAACACTTTGGAGTCCAGTATTGCTATAAACTAATATTTATTAGTAACTATGCAGTACAGTAATATAAATGTAGATAAATCAAACAGGTTAGCAATGATATTATATAAAAGTAAGTATGGAACAGGTATGTATGAAAACCAAGCTTCTTTAAGTCTAGGGGTGAAAAGGTACAGTCTTACGATGTTGAGTAAAGTTCAGTTCAGTTCGTGGTGTTTAGTTGAGTAGTGATGGAGAGAGAGAGAGTGAGTTGAGTCTTCAGGTGAGCTGATGCCGTCGATCTTCTCGTCATCCTCCGAAATCCTTTACAAGTCACCGACTGTGACTTTAACCAGGGGGACCGGTTTTCCTGTGGCGGAGCTATCACCCCGGCAAGGGTGGACACGTAGACAACTCCCCACCAGTCAACCCCTTCTTCAGCGGTGGAATAGCGATTTGGATTGATCTGCCTGATCAATCCTCCAAAACTCACTTTCTCTGCGGGCACAACAATGCTCATTCAGTGTCCAGATCAAGTGTCTGAGGTCTGTATCATCTGACCTTCCATTTATTTCACCAGGCTGAGTATCACCTGTCATTAAGAGTCCCTCCCTCCTTTGTCTGTAAAGGAGTGCACAAGCAGGCAACCTGTCCTTGAAAGTAACATCAACAACCAGCCTTTGGTCATCGTAGCAACTTTCGAGCTGCTCGGTGCTGTCTCCAACTCCAAACTCAGTAAAAATCCAAAGTTACTTCCAATACCTTAAAGTGACAGTCCAACTGTTAATCTTCGTCTCTCTCTCTCTCTTTTCCAAAAGCAACATATCGGTGGTAAATAACTCTGTCTCTCTCTCCTTTCCAAACAAACCATCAATGATAAATGTCTCTCTCCAAACAGTTAATAGGAGTACTCCAGGATCCCCTCACAGTAGGAACCCCACCGCCAACTAGCGTTTTGGCAGTGAATTGTAGAGTAACGCAGAAGAATAAATGCTCAGAACGGCGTAGAGCCTACGCAGAAATATAAATCAGCCTTTAGTCCCCGGTTTAACCCTCTTGCACACTCTGCAAACGAGACCTGTCCAAGTGCTGTGACTTATTTAAGCTGGAGTTTCTGTTCTTGGGTTTGGTGAGACCATAGATCCAGGTCCAGGTTCTTCCTTAATTTAGAAGCGATGGTGAAGCGGCGTCAGTGGACATCTCCATGGCATTCTGCTGCAAGGGATCAGTTTGGGGAGAGGGTAAAACAGCAGAGGTCAGAACAAGAGATTCTGCTGCTGCTGGAAATTCAAAGTGACATAGAATGTTATTTATTTTAGAAATACAGTGCAGAACAGGTCCTTCTGGACCAATAAGCCGCACTGACCAGCAAGCTGCCTACTTAGTACTAGCCTAATCACGGGACAATTTACAATAATCAATTAACCAACTTACTGATACATCCTTGGACTGTGAGAGGAAACCCAAGCAGTGACAGAGGGAACATATAAACTCCGTACCAGGATTGAACTCAATACTCTGATGCCTCAAGCTGCAAAAGCGTCGCGCTAACTGATTTGCTACCATAGAAACATAGAAAACCTACTGCACAATACAGGCCCTTTGGCCCACAATGCTGTGCCGAACATGTACTTACTTTAGAAATTACCTAGGGTTACCCGTAGCCCTCTATTTTTTCTAAGCTCCATGCACCTATCTAGGAGTCTGTTAAAACACCCTATCGTATCTGCCTCCACCACCGTTGCCCATTGCAGACACTCAAAAAATCTTAACCCTGACCTCTCCTCTGTACCTACTTTCAAGCACCTTAAAACTGTGCCTATTTGTGTTAGCCATTTCAGCCCTGGGAAAAAGCCTCTGACTATCCATAAGATCAATGCCTCTCATCATCTTATACACCTCTATCAGGTCACCTCTCATCCTCTGCTGCTTCAAGGAAAAAAGACGAAGTTCACTCAACCTTTTCTCATGAGCCACGCTCCCCAATCCAGGCAACATCCTTGTAAATCTCCTCTGCATCCTTTTTATAGTTTCCACATCCTTCCTGTAGTGAGGTGACCAGAATTGAGCGCAGTACTCCAAGTGGGGTATGAACAGGGTTCTATATAACATTACCTCTCGGCTCTTAAACTCAATGTCACAGTTGATGAAGGCCAATGCACTGTATGCCCTCTTAACCACAGAGTCAACCTGCGCAGCAGCTTTGAGCGTCCAATGGAATCAGACCCCAAGATCCCTCTGATCCTCCACACTGCCAAGAGTCTTATCATTAATACTATATTCTGCCATCATATTTCACCTACCAAAATGAACCACCTCGCACTTATCTTAGTTGAACTCCATCTGCCACTTCTCAGCCCAGTTTTGCATCCAATCGATGTTCCGCTCTAACCTCTGTCAGCCCTCCACACTATCCATAACACCCCCAACCTTTGTGTCATCAGCAAATTTACTAATCCATCCCTCCACTTCCTCATCCAGGTCATTTATAAAAAAAATTCACGAAGAGAAGGGGACCCAGAACAGATCCCTGAGGCACACCACTGGTCACTGACCTCCATGCAGAATATGACCCATCTACAACCACTCTTTGACTTCTGTGGGCAAGCCAATTCTAGATCCACAAAACAAGGTCCCCTTGGATCCCATGCCTCCTTACTTTCTCAATAAGCCTTGCATGGGGTACCTTATCAAATAACCATATAACAATTACAGCACGGAAACAGGCCATATCGGCCCTTCTAGTCCATGCCGAACCCTTATTCTCACCTAGTCCCACTGACCTGCACTCAGCCCATAACCCTCCATTCCTTTTCTGTCCATATATCTATCCAATTTAACTTTAAACGACAACATCGAACCAACCTCAACCACTTCTGCTGGAAGCTCGTTCCACTCTCTAAGTAAAGAAGTTCTCCCTCATGTTACCCCTAAACTTTTGTCCTTTAACTCTCAACTCATGTCCTCTTGTTCGAATCTCCCCCACTCTCAACAGAAAAAGCCTATCCACAAAAACTCTATCAATCCCCCTCATAATTTTAAATACCTCTATCAAGTCCCCCCTCAACCTTCTGTGCTCCAAAGAATAAAGACCTAATCTCTTCAACCTTTCTCTGTAACTTAGGAGATGAAACCCAGGCAACATTCTAGTAAACCTCTTCTGTACTCTCTCAATCTTATGGACATCTTTCCCATAATTCGGTGACCAGAACTGTACACAATACTCCAAATTTGGCCTTACCAATGCCTTGTACAATTTCAACATTACATCCCAACTCCTATACTCAATGCTCTGATTAATAAAGGCCAGCATACCAAAAGCTTTCTTCACCACCCTATCCACATGAGATTCCACCTTCAGGGAACTATACACCATTATTCCTAGATCCCTCTGTTCTACAGCATTCTTCAATGTCCACCATTTACCATGTATGTCCTATTTTGATTAGTCCTACCAAAATGTAGCACCTCACATTTATCAGCATTAAAGTCCATCTGCCACCTTTCAGCCCACCCTTCTAACTGGCCTAAATCTCTCTAAAAGCTTTGAAAACCTACTTCATCATCCACAATGCCACCTATCTCAGTATCATCTGCATACTTACTAATCCAATTTACCACCCCATCATCCAGATTATTAATATATATGACAAACAACATTGGACCCAGTACAGATCCCTGAGGCACACCACTACACACCATCCTCCAATCTGACACACAGTTATCCACCACTACTCTCTGGCGTTTCCCATCCAGCCACTGCTGAATCCATTTTACTACTTCGATATTAATGCCTAACGATTGAACCTTCCTAACTAACCTTCCATGTGGAACCTTGTCAAAGGCCTTACTGAAGTCCATATAGACAACATCCACCGCTTTACCCTCGCCCACTTTCTTAGTAACCTCATCAAAAAATTCAGTAAGATTTGTCAAACATGACCTTCCACACACAAATCCATGTTGACTGTTCCTAATCAGACCCTGTCTATCCAGATAATTATATTTACCATCTCTAAGAATACTTTCCATCAATTTACCCACCACTGACGTCAAACTCACAGGCCGATAATTGCCAGGTTTACTCCTAGAACCCTTCTTAAACAATGGAACCACATGAGCAATATGCCAATCCTCCAGCACCATCCCCGTTTCTAATGGCATTTGAAATATTTCTGTCAGAGCCCCTGCTATTTCCACACTAACTTCCCTCAAGGTCCTAGGGAATATCTTGTCCAGACCCGGAGACTTATCCACTTTCATATTACTTAAAAGCGCCAGTACTTCCTCTTCTTTTTCATACTTTCCATAACTACCCTTCTTGTTTCCTTTACCTTACACGATTCAATATCCTTCTCTCTAGTGAATACTGAAGAAAAGAAATTGTTCAAAATCTCCCCCATCTCTTTTGGCTCCGCACATAGCCATCCACTCTGATTCTCCAAGGGACCAATTTTATCCCTCATTATCCTTTTGCCACTAACATAACTGTAGAAACCCTTTGGATTTATTTTCACCTTGCTTGCCAAAGCAGTCTCGTATCTTCTTTTAGCTTTTCTAATTTCTTAAGATTCTTTTTACATTCTTTATATTTCTCGAGCACCTCATTAACTCTAAGCTGCCTATGTTGTTGTTGTTGTTGTTGTTCGTCCTTCGTAGTTGAAGATGACTATGGCTTCAAAGTCAAATGGGAAATTGGTGGCTGTGGGTCCGGAGGTGACTGATGAGGCCAATCCGGGCCCTGAAGGCTCGCCCACATGTGGGACACAGGTGGGTAGGTGCTGTCATGGCAGTGGATGCTGCTCAGGCCTTGCGCACAGCACGCTTTCGTTGCGCCTTGATGATGCGCCTGACTTCAGCTGCACGGGCTCCTGTGGTGATCTTGCTGCACCAAGCTGGACGGTCAAGGGCAAGCGTCTCCCACGTGTTGATGTCGACACCCAGGCCTTTGAGGGACGTTTTGAGGCAGTCTTTATAACCTTTCTTCTGCCCCCCGACTGAGCGCTTGCCCTGACACAGTTCTCCGTACAGCAGCTGCTTAGGCAATCGGCTGTCTGGCATTCTGACCTGTTACGTACCCCGTAACTGGGTTGCCAAACCAGCAGAAATGGATCACTCAGTTGGAGTCTGGATTACTGGAACTAAGAAAGTTTTATTAAAGAAATAAGCAACACAGTACTCTAATCAAAAGGATAATAAATACAACAGTTCAGCAATGATAAACACACATGTACACAGAACTAGGATAATAGGATCAATCAAGCTCTATCGTCGTCTAGGGGTAACTGACCAGTTTCAAAGTGACGCAAAGTTCAGTTCAATTGAGTTCAGTTCAGTTCACAGTAATCACTGCCGTGTCGGTGGACGAGGGGGCGGGGTTGGGGGAAGGAGAGAGAGGGCAAATGCGAATGAATATTCAAAACGGCTTCCACACAGACCTTCGATATTCCTCGCAGTCAGCTTTCGGGCGAGCCCTTTGTAATGTCTTCTGAGGTCACCGACTGTGACGCCTCTGTTTCAGATACGATCGTTCCTCAGCGGTGAAGCCGGCACCCAGGCAAAGGCGGACACACACCAGGTTCCCACCGATCGTACCTTTCCACCCTGTGCGTCTCTGGCTTGGTCCCGCGACCAGCCCTCCAAAAACTCCCACCGACTTGTGGGAGGCGCACCGCTTCCAGGGTCTCGTTACCTCGTGGTGTTGTGTGTGCTGCCTTAGCAAACCTGTCCCTTTTTATACCCCTGCTGGGGTATCGCCTGTCCATCACACTTCAAACAGTACAGGGTTCAAAAAGGAGCCGATCTTGACAGTTCTCGGACCGGTGTCTCCTTCCGTTAAATTCTCTCGTCTCTTCATTAACATTTCCAAATGCTGCTCCGTTGTCTTCCTTATCTCTCTTTCTCCTGAAGACAGGTGGCAGATCAACTGCTGATCCCACTGGTGCCAGCTCAGGACAGTTAACATCTTAGTCTAAGTGTACTTTTTGTAACCCTCTTTCGTCACAGACCACATGTCCAGCCCACCTGGCTTGGGCTTTCAGCAGGATGGTGTAGACGCTGCAGAGCCCAGCTCGTTTCAGGATTTCCGTGTCAGGGACTTTGTCCTACCATCTAATGTGGAGGAGTCTGCCGAGACAGCTCAGGTGAAAGTGTTTGAGCTGTTTGGCGTGTCTGCTGTAGACAGTCCAGGTCTCGCTGGCGTAAAGGAGGGTGGTAAGGATCACTGCACAGTAGACCTTCAGCTTGGTGGTAAGGCTGAGTCCTCTCCGCTCCCAGACGTTCTCACGGAGTCTCCCAAAGGCGGCGCTGGCTTTGGCAATCCTGTTGTTGACCTCAGCGTCTATGTTCATTGCGCGAGAGAGTATGCTGCCCAGGTAGGTGAAGTTGTCGACTGCCTGGAGGTTCTGGCCCTTCACCGTGATGCGCGGCTCCTGGTATGGCTTTCCTGGGGCAGGCTGGTACATAACTTCAGTCTTTTTGGTGCTGATAGTGAGACTGAAGTTGTCGCAGGCTTGTGAGAAGCAGTCCATTTCACGCTGCATCTCCTGCTTTGTGCTGGCGTTGAGTGCGCAGTCATCAGCAAACAACAAGTCTCTGATGACAGTCTCTCGCACCTTTGTAACTGCCTGCAGGCGCCTAAGGTTGAACAACCTGCTGTCAGTCCTGTACCTGACGTGGATTCCTTCTTCGTAGTTACAGAAGGCATCTGTCAGCATGGCAGAGAATACCATACTGAACAGAGTCGGGGCAAGAACGCAGCCTTGTTTGACGCCGTTTGTCACTGGGAAGGCCTCCGACTCGTCGCCGTCATCCAGAACTTTCACCACCATACCGTCGTGGAACTGCCGGACGATTGTGATGAACTTGCTGGGGCAGCCAAACTTCTCCACGATCTTCCACAAGCCTTCTCTCTACTAACCGTATCGAAAGCCTTGGTTAGATCGACAAAGGTCACGAAGAGGTCACTGTGTTGCTCCTGGCATTTTTCCTGGAGTTGGCGCGCAGCAAAAATCATGTCTGCAGTCCCACGTTCAGCACGGAAGCTGCACTGACTTTCTGGGAGCAGACCTTGCTCAAGATGTTGGAGAAGGCGGTTGAGCAGGACGCGGGCCAGAATCTCCCCCGCAATGGACAAGAGGGAGATGCCTCGGTGGTTGTCGCAAGACTGGCGGTTGCCTTTCCTCTTGTAGATGTGGACTATGCTGGCATCTTTTAGCTGCTGCGGGACTTGTCCCTTTTTCCACATGGACTGGAAGAGTACAGTCAGCTTTTGTATCATGACAGGGCCTCCTGCTTTGTATACCTCAGCAGGGATTGCATCGGGTCCTGGCGCTTTGCCACAGGAGAGTTGCTTCACTGCCTTCCTGACTTCATCTACTGTGGGGAGGGTGTCGAGGTTCTTGTTGATCTCTACCTGGGGCAGGCGGGCAATGGCCTCGTTGTTGATGTCGGCAGGGCGGTTAAGGACTTTGTTAAAGTGCTCAGCCCACTGATCCAGAATCTGCTTCTTCTCTGTCAGCAGCTGCGTCTCATCTGCGTTGAGGAGGGGTGAGGAGCTGGAGGACTGGGGTCCGTATACAGCCTTAAGCGCATCGTAGAAGCGCTTTATGTCGTGGCTGCCTGCATAGCCCTGGATTTCATCGGCCTTCTTGCTGAACCAGCTGTCCTGCATCTCGCAAAGTTTTTTCTGCACCTTTCTTCTTGCGTTGGTAAAGGCATCTTTCTTGGCTAGCGATGTGGGGTCGTTCTGATGCGCTCTGTAATGTTGATGTTTCTCCGTTAGTAGTGCCTGTATTTCTTCATCATTCTCATCGAACCAGTCTTGGTTTCTTCGGGTTGCTGGTCCGAGATGTTCGAGGGCGGTAGTGTAGACAGCGTCTCTGAAGGCCGTCCACTGTTCCTCAACGCTGGTCCCGTCATCCTGTGGTGTGTCTGGCAGTCTGCCTTCAAGGTCATCGACGAATTCTTCTGCAACCCTGCTGCTTTTCAGCTTGGAGACATTCAGCCTCTTTGCAGTCTTCTGCCCTTGGGGTCTTCTCATGGGCAGAATGCGAAGCCTGAACTTGGACACAATGAGGCGGTGGTCGGTCCAGCAGTCGGCACCACACATGGCTCTCGTCACTCTGACATCCATCCTGTCCCTCTTCCTGGTGATGATGTAGTCAATCAGATGCCAGTGCTTTGAGTGTGGGTGCATCCATGACGTCTTCTTACGGGTGGGTAGGCGGAACAGGGTGTTGGTGATGACAAGGTCGTGTGTGGCACATGTCTTGAGGAGCAGAAGGCCATTGTTGTTACACTTGCCAGTGTCGTGTCTTCCAATGATCCCTTCCCAGGTTTGGTAGTCTGTCCCTACTCTGGCATTGAAGTCCCCGAGAACGATGAGCTTCTCTGACTGCAGGATTGCTGAGATGAGGGTGTCGAGTTCTTCATAGAACTTGTCCTTAATGTCATCTGGGTTGGTCATGGTGGGAGCGTAGGCACTAATCAGCGTAGCACTCTTCTTGTTTGCAAGTGGGAGCTGAAGTGTCATCAGGCGGTCGTTGATGCTGTCTGGGTGCTTGGTGAGTTTACGGGCGAGGTTAGATTTGATGGCAAATCCCACGCCTGCTTCTTGTCGTTCAGCGCTGCTGTGACCGCTCCAGAAGAACGTGTATCCACCACTACGTTCTGTCAGCTGGCCCTTGTCTGCTAGGCGCGTTTCGCTGAGAGCTGCCATGTCCACGTTGTAGCGAGCTAGCTCTTTTGCAACCAGTGCAGTTCTTCTCTCTGGTCTGTCTGCCTTGATGTTATCTCGCAGAGTTCTCACATTCCATGTGCCAAGGTTGAGCACCATCACTTTCTTCTTCACTGTTGTAGGTCGACCGCTATGAGGGATCCCCACCAGCCGCGGTAAGCTGGCCAGGGTGAGGTGAAGCAGACTATGATTGAGGCACCTTCCTCCATGGAGGTGAGCAGAGCGATCCTAAAGAGGGCTGCTCAGACACCCAGGGGGCTGCCGAACTCAACTGCTGCTTCGGTCCAGTAGAGAGCGAGCCTACGCCCTGGGCCGCCTGTGTGCAGGTTTGTGACTGCAGCTTCCAGTGTCTCCGTACCTGCTGCTTCGCCGCTCCCCCATCGCCACAGGACTTCAGGCTGCGCGTTGGGTTTGAAGTCATGACTTGTGCTTGACTTGGATTAAAGTGAGGGAGAGTTGTGCAGGTTGTCAGCCTCACTCTCTCGTCCCGGCCTATCTGGACCCAGTGGCAAGACATAGTCGAGACGGCTGGAGATAGGTCAGGATGCAGTGGATGGCCAGCAGTGTTCTGTGTGTCTCACTGTGCCCTCTTAGTGCTCCACCACGCATTGCTGACAATCGCCTTTCTGCCCGTTGAACCAGTGATGGTTTCTTCCGCGCAGTCCGCTGAATCCAGGCTTCACACGCTAGGTAGACAAGCCCTGAGTGTTGTGGGTCTACGGCAGTTCTTGCGGCGTGCTGGCAAGCCTCCCTACCCATTGTTGGACATCCTCATCCGCCTTTGCAGCCGTTGGGAGATGTCTCCTCTTCCACCTGCGCCGCCGTTGGGATGATCACCTTGGTTACTGGCCTATGGAAGTGGGCTCGCAGCTTGCCGCCACGCTGGCTGTACCAGGCGGCAGGGGCAAGCGGCGGTGGTCGCGACGAGCGGCAGGCCAGCTTCAGGCCTCGGGCCTCGCCCCCTCCGCCCGCCGCCGTCTCGCACTGACTGCAGGCCGCCGACAGCGCGGTGGCGGTGGGCGGCCCGGGGTCGGGCCCCAGCCTCGGCCTCACCAAGAGACGGCATCGCGCCTCCCCGCACCGCGGCGGCCGGAAGACGCACCGGCCCAGCCTGCTGCACCAACTGCACCATCACCGGCACCACCACCACCACCCCGAGCCCCGCGGCCTCCCCCTGCCTGCGCCTCACCCTGGGGCGGCGCTCCGGGCGTACCCGGGGCAGCTGCGGCTGGGGCAGCCGGCGGAGCGGGCTCGCTCTTGCTATAGGCAGGTCCTATGGGAATCCAGGACCCAGCCTGCCGTAGCTGGGCTGCTGACGAAGCTGCCTATATTTATTGAAGGTCTCTCTCTTTTTCTGAACCAAGTTTCCAATATCCCTTGAAACCCATGGCTCCCTCAAACTTTTAACCTTTCCTTTCAACCTAACAGGAACATAAAGATCCTGTACCCTCAAAATTACACCTTTAAATGACCTCCATTTCTCTATTACATCCTCCCCATAAAACAAATTGTCCCAATCCACTCCTCCTAAATCCTTTCGCATCTCCTCAAAGTTAGCTTTTCTCCAATCAAAAATCTCAATCCTAGGTCCAGTCCTATCCTTCTCCATAATTACACTGAAACTAATGGTATTGTGATCACTGGACCCGAAGTGCTCCCCAACACATACCTCTGTCACCTGCCCTATCTCATTTCCTAACAGGAGATCCAACACTGCCCCTTCTCCAGTTAATACCTCTATGTATTGCTCCAAAAATCTATCTTGCACACATTTGACAAACTCCAAACCATCCAGCCCTTTTACAGAATTGGCTTCCCAGTCTATGTGCGGAAAATTAAAATCTCTCACAATCACAACCTTGTGCTTACTACAAATATCTGCTCTCTCCTTCCAAATTTGCTCCTCCAGTTCTCGGTCCTTATTAGGTGGTCTATAATACACGCCTATAAGCGTCACAACACCTTTCCTATTCCTCAGTTCCATCCAAATAGCCTCCCTATACGAGTCCACTAATCTATCCTGCCAGAGCACCGCTGTTATATATTCTCTGACAGCAATGGAACACCTTCCCCTCTTGCTCCTCCTATTCTATCACACCTGAAGCCACGAAATCCTGGAATACTTAGTTGCCAATCACACCCCTCCTGCAACCGCATTTCACTAATAGCTACAACATCATACTTCCAGGTATCAATCCATGCTCTAAGCTCATCCACCTTTCTTACAATGCTCCTAGCATTAAAATAGATGCATTTTCAGAAACACTCCACCTCCCACTCTCTGTTTATCCTTAATGGAGCAAACAACTTTATCTTTCTCTTCCTTTTCCCCTACATCCTTGGTCTGATTGCTTCTGATCGCTGTCCCCTGCCTATACTGCCACACACACCGCCTACCTGCCTTCTCCATTTGTGAACCAACCTCCCCTCTCCTAGTCTCCTTAATTTGATTCCCTCCCTCAACCATTCTACAGTTTGTAGTTTAAAGTCACCTCAGTAGTCCTCGCAAATCTTCCTGCCAGGATATTGGTCTCCCTAGGGTTCAAGTGTAACCTGTCCTTTTTGTACAGGTCACGCCTGCGCCAATAGGGGTCCCAATGATCCAAAAACTTGAATCCCTGCCCCCTGCTCCAATCCCTCAGCCACGCATTTATTCTACATCTCATCGCATTCCTACTCTCACTGTCGCGTGGCACAGGCAGTAATCCCGAGATTACTATCTTTGGGGTACTTTTTCTCAACTCCCTCCCTAACTCCCTATATTCTTCTTTCAGGACCTCTCCCCTTTTCCAACCTATGTCATTGGTACCTATATGTACCACGACCTCTGGCTCCTCTTCCTCCCACTTCAGGATCTCTTGGACGCGATCAGAAACATCCCAGACCCTGGCACCAGGGAGGCAAACTGCCATCCGGGTCTCCGGACTGTGTCCACAGAGTCGTTTATCTGACCCCCTAACTATTGAGTCCCCTATTACTACTACCCTTCTTAGCTACAGGGCCAGACTCTGGCCGTGCCTCCAGCACAGTGTTGCTTCCCCCAGGTATGCTGTTCCCCCCTCCCCCCAACAGCACTCAAACAGGAGTACTTATTGTCAAGGGACACAACCACTGGGGTACTCTCTATTACCTGATTCTTCCTATTCCCCTTCCGAACCATAACCCACTTGTCTTCCTCCCGTGGCCCCGGTGTGACCATGTGTCTGTAACTTCTCTCTATCAACGCCTCACTCTCCCTGACGAGACAAAGGTAATCGAGCTGCAGCTCCAGTTCCCTAACGCGGTCCCTTAGTAGTTGCATCTTGACACACCTGGCGCAGATGTGGATGTCCGGGAGGGTGGGAGACTCCACCACCTTCCACATCCGGCACTGAGAACAACAAGCTGCCCTCACACTCATACTTACCCCTCTCCTCAAATAACAACAAAAAATGAATACCAAACCTTCCTCGCCTAGCCCGTTTCTGCCTAAGCCTGTTGAGACAAAGCCCTTAAGCCTTCACTGTGCTCCCGGCTCACTTTGCTGCCCACTGTATAAGGCTCTGTTCCTTTTAAATCTTCCGCGCTTCAACTCCCCTACGTCACATGCCTGCACAGTCCCGCCTCTCTCAATGCCGATGGAAAAAAACCTGAAAAATTCAAAAAAGGCTTCCTCCGCACTCCCGCTCCAATTCTCAGACTTATTTCTCCGAAATGCCTGCAAGAAATCCATATACACTACATCTACTGCTCTACCTTCATCAATGTGTTTAGTCACATCCTCAAAAATATTCAATCAGGCTCGTAAGGCACAACTTGCCTTTGACAAAGCCATGCTAACTATTCCTAGGCATATTATGCCTCTCCAAATATTCATAAATCCTGCCTCTCAGGATCTTTTTCCATCAACTTACCAACCACTGAAGTAAGACTCACTGGTCTATAATTTCCTGGGCTATATCTACTCCCTTTCTTGAACAAGGGAACAAGATCTGCATCCCACCAATCTTCTGCAATCTCTCCCGTCCCCATTGATGATGCAAAGATCATTACCAGAGGCTCAGCAGTCTCCTCCCTTGCCTCCCACAGTGGCCTGGGGTACATCTCATCCGGTCCCAGAAACTTATTGAACTTAATGCTTTCTAAAAGCTCCAGCACCTTCTCTTTCTTAATGTCTATATGCTCAAGCTTTTCAATCCACTGTAAGTCATCCCTACAATTGCCAAGATCCTTTTCCATAGTGAATACAGAAGCAAAGTATTCATTCAGTATCTCTGCTATCTCCTCCAGTTCCATACACATTTTTCCACTGTCACAATTGATTGATCCTATTCTCTCACATCTTATCCTCTTGCTCTTCACATACTTGTAAAATGCCTTGGGGTTTTCCTTAATCCTACTCGCCAAGGCCTTCTCATAGCCCCTTCTGGCTCTCCTAATTTCATTCTTAAACTCCTTCCTGCTAGCCTTATAATCGTCTAGATCTCTATCATTACCTAGTTTTTTGAACTTTTCATAAGCTCTTCTTTTCTTCTTGACTAGATTTACAATAGCCCTTGTACACCATGGTTCCTGTACCCTACCGTCCTTTCCCTGCCTCATTGGAACGTACCAATGCAGAATGCCACACAAATAACCCCTGAACATTTGCCACATTTCTGCCGTACATTTCCCTGAGAACATCTGTTCCTAATTTATGCTTCCAAGTTCCTGCCTGATAGCTTCATACTTCCCCGTACTCCAATTAAATGCTTTCCTAACTCGTCTGTTCTTATCTCTCTCCAATGCTATGTTAAAGGAGATAGAATTATGATCACTATCTCCAAAATGCTCTCCCAGTGAGAGACCTGACACCTGAACAGGTTCATTTCCCAATACCAGATCAAGCACAGCCTCTCCTCTTGTAGGCTTATCTACATATTGTGTCAGGAAACCTTCCTGAACACACCTAACAAACTCCTCCCCATCTAAACCCCTTGTTCTAGGGAGATGCCAATCAATATTGGGGAAATTAAAATGTCCCACCATGACAACACTGTTATTATTACACCTTTTCAGAATCTGTCTCCCTATCTGCTCCTCGATTCCCTGTTACTATTGGGTGGTCTATGAAAAACACCCAGTAGAGTTATTGACCCCTTCCAGTTTCTAACTTCCACCCACAGAGACTCCGTAGACAATCCCTACTTCCACCTGCAGAGATTCAGTAGATAATACCGTGGTGCTCTTAAGTGCTTGAGGAACTCAGCAGGTCAGGCAGCAGCTTTGGAGAGGAATAAAGTGTCAATATTTTGGGATGAGTCCCTTCATCAGAATGAGTCCCATTGAAGGGTCAGCCTAAAATGTAAACTGTTTATTCTTTCCATACAGAGCTGCCTGATCTTCAAATTCAGATCTTTGTATCACATGTACGTCAAAGCATACAGTATAATCAAAGATCTGTTACACCTTTAAGGTTGTTATAGCTGGGAGTGGTAGTGGGGACAAGTTTCCACTACCTATTAAATGCTCCCAAAGATGTGTGACGAAGTAGCTGCTGACAACAAAATTCAGCTCCTGGCCTTTACATATGGCTTAGCTACTAAGCTCGGCAGAGCTATTTCTACTGACAAGAAGAAGCAAAGGCAAGCTACTGGTGCCTTAAAAACCAGTCGCTTCAGGCAGGTAGGGCAACTCAGTTGTGGTTGGCAGCTCATCTAGGTGAAAGAAAATTCTGATCCAAACTTCCGCTGTCTTGCGGCTATAACCACTCTTTGGGAAGGAAGGCTTCGGGAGTAAACCCCGTAGGAAAGATTTGGAGCTGGAGTCTCTAAGCCAGTCTATGTTGAGTTCAACACTGACTGGCAACTCCTGCTGCGCTGCTTGTGCCAAACTGCATCTGCCATTCCGTTAGATTCATCAGGTGTGTGGGGAGGGGAAGCTAACTACATGGGCAACAGCTTGCTCTCCATATTGTACTGTCCTGGCTTGTGTATATAGACAGCTAGGACGCAACATCCGCGGTCGACCTGACCAACAAAGCCCTGACCTCTTCTCCCCTCTCCCATCAAGATAAAACGCATACAGCTTGGCTCACTACACAGTTGTGGTGACCATTACAGGAAGGATGCGGAAGTTTTAGAGAAGGTGCAGAGGATATTTTATTAGCATGCTCTCTGGAGGGCATGTCTTAGGAAGATAGGTTGTGCAAACTATGGCTTTTCTTTTTTGAGTGAAGAGGATGAGAGGTGACTGGAAAGATGTGTACAAGAAGATGAGAGGCTTAAATAAAGAGATAAAGAGTTTATAGCCAGATACTTTTTCCCAGGGTGGAAATAGCTAATACAGGGGAGCATTATTTTAAAATGATTGGGGAAAAGTGTTGCTGGGGGGGGGGGTTGCGACGGATGTCAGAGGTAAGTTCATTACACAGTGAATGATCGATGGGTATATGGAAACATCCTGTCAGGTTTCGTGGAAAAGATGCATTAAAGGCTTTTAAGAAACTCAAGACAGGCACATGGATGATAAAAAAAAATGGGAGTCTATGTGGGATGGAAGGGTTAGATTTATCTTAACTTAGAGTTGGTTATAAAGCCAGCACAACAAAGTGCCTGTACTGTGCTGTAATGTGCTATGTTCTGTATTATAGAACTCTTGAATGGAGCTTGTATCATAGAAATGAAGTCGTCATCTTCTTGTTTTACGGCAGTTGGCACCCAGCTTAATGGTGCATTACGGCCACCTTCTGCTCCGGAGTGTGCAATAGACTTACATTCCAAATTCCTTCACCCAATCATACATACACACATACCCTAACCTACATTTTATCCTCCCATCTTTGGCCATCCTAGTACCCTATTCCTGCTGATTCATCATATCCTATAAAAAAAACCCCTGTACCCCTTAAGAAGCTAAAAATACCCTGACCTGTGCTCTCTCACCCATGCCCAGCAACCCTTTTAATGTGAATTCCTGCACCCCCAATTCCCTTAGATTGATTATCATCATCTCTCTCTGTATCCCATATTTCCTGCAACTCAGAACTACGTGTTCTACTGACTCCTCTTCCTGACATTCCTCACACAATCCTGTCTGGTGTTTCCCTATCATTTTTAATGTTTTGTTTAACGTACAGTGCCCCAGCCTTAACCTTGTCCACACAATCTCCTCTCTTCTGTATCCACTACTTATCCTAGTACCTGCAACACTTTTTTGTATTTGATATAAATGTCTCCCTTTCCCCTTCCTGTCCTATCTTTCTTGCCACATTTGGTTGATTTTTTCCCAGATTACACACTTAACCTCTGCTTTACTGATACTAATGTGCATTTCTATATTTTCTTTCTTTGACGCCCTGTGCCAACTCATCCACCCTCTCATTCCCCTTCACCCCTACGTGTGCTGGAACTCATAAAAATTTTACCTGACCTCCCTGATTTGCAATTCTTGTGACTGACTGAAGGACTTCATAAAGTACATCTTGCCGACTGAGTGAAAAGACCTTAAACTTGCTAGAACTGAGGATGATTCTGAGCATATCAACACTTTGACTTGTCTAGCTTTCTCCACCCATCACAACGCAACAAACACTGCCAGCAGCTCCACTGTATACACCCCTAATTTATTAGATGTTCTTCTGCTGATTCCAATTTCTTTTGCTGGTATAGCCACCTCAAACCCTGTCACTCCTGTTTCAGGTTCCTTAGCACCATCTGTATAAATCTGCGTATAATCACTATATGTTTCCATCACACATATTAAATGCACTTACCGAGTCAGTTTTATATTTTTCTTTCCTTTTTACCTTTAACAAATGCCAGTCTATGTCAGGCCATACAAGCTTCCATGGAGCTACAATCGGATAGACTACTGAAGGACTTATCCTTAGATCAAACACTCCACATTCTTTAGCAATATCATTCCCTACCTGACTAAAGTTATCCCTTTGAAACCTCCCATTTTCCCAGCACTCCTGCATCACTCCTTTTGCAGGGTGAGAATCATTGTGTCCCTGCAAATTAGCCCAGTAGTTTGCCATCAATTGCATCCTTTTTAGTTCCAAAGGCATTACTCCCATTTCTACCTGTAGGGCTGATACTGGTGATGTTTTAAAAGTCCCACCGCGCACACTCAAAGCCTGAGACTGAATCACATCCAGTTTCCTTATAAGAGACCTAGCTGCTGATCCATATGCTATATTCCCATAGTCCAACACAGATCTTACTAAAACTACATACATTCTCTTCAACGCTGAACAACTTGCTCCCCATTCCCTACCAGTCAAACATCTCATCACATTTATTACTTTTTTACATTTCTTCTCAACTTTCCTGATATGGTCTGCCCATGTTAATCATGAATCAAATATAACTCCCGGAAATTTGATCCAATCCTTTCTGATTTGATCCCATACATCCTTAACTTCTTCCCCACCTCAGTTCTTTTCCTGGTGAAAAATACAGTTTGAGTTTTTTCTACTGAAAATCTACATCCCCAATCATAACCCCACTCAACCACTTCATCAATTGCTCCTTGTAGTTTCCTGACTATATGCTCCATGTTCCAGCCTCTTTTCCACAGGCCCCCATCATCCGCAAACAGTGATCTACCTATATCCACTGGTACCTTTGTTAAGATATCATTCATCATAACGATGAAAAGTAACGGGCTAATCACACTACCTTGAGGTGTGCCATTTCCCACTATGTCCTGTTTTGATCATTCTGATTCAATCCGAACTTGAATTTTTCTACCAAACAAAACATCTTTAATCCAATTAAAAACTCTCCCACCAACCCCCATCTTGTGCAGTTTAATGAACAGTCCTTCCTTCCACATCATATCATAGGCATTTTCAATGTCAAAAAACACTGGATCTACTGACTCTTTATTTACCTGGCCCTTTCTTATTTCAGTCTCTAACCTTATCACTGAGTCCATGGAATTCCTTCCCTTCCTAAAACCACTCTGGTAACTTGCTAGCATTCCTCTCAAGCTCATACGATAACCTTTCTGTTATCATCCTTTCCATTATCTTACATATATTTGATGTTAATGCTATTGGTCTGCAGCTAGTGGGTTTTGATGGATCCTTGCCAGGTTTCCTTATTGGAATTACTACTGCTTCTTTCCATGCACTTGGTAATCTTCCCTCCTCCCACACTCTGTTATAAAAATGCAGCAACTTCAAGAGCACTCCTCCTCCTAGATTTTTTAGCATAACATTGCATATCCGATCTTTTCTTGGGGAGGTTGGTCTCAACCTCTTTATTGCTTTCACCATTTCTGCCAACGTAAATGGGTCATCAATTGTATCATCTGTTTCTTCCCTCCTGTTTAACACACCTAGATGTTGATTCATTGTTCTTTCCTTTCTCCTTCTCCCTTCTTCAGACAAATTTTCAGAACTGTGTATCTGTACAAATGACTTGGCCATGATCTCAGCCTTATCCCTACTGGAGACTGCTGATTCCTCCTCAGATATCATTACTGGATATTCCCATTCCCTTCTATCTCCCCCCCATCCTCTTAATCATTCCCCATACCTCTCCCACAGGTGTTCTTCCTATTTTGTTGCAAAAACTCCTCCAACTTGCCCTTTCAGCTTGACGTATACAGTAGTTCTTTTCACCACTGCCTGTGCCTTCTTATATTGAATCAATTGCTGCATATTATGGGTTCTTTTAACTAGCCTGAATGCTCCATTTCTGTTTTTTACAGCCTGACAACATTCCTCTGTCCACCGTGGTGCCAGTTTTCTATTCATGCTATTCTTACTCCTGGGTATAGATCCTCCTGCTGCCATAATAATTGCTGAAGTCACCTGCCTGTTTAATTCATCTATATTTCCAGAAATGTCAATCTTTGTCAATGCCTCTTCACTCAATTTCTGGAATTTATCCCAATCTGCTTTCCCAAACACCCACTTTGGGATTCCACCACCTGGTCTTACTTCAATTTTTTCACCCACTGAACATAAAACTGAGTAGTGATCACTGCCTACTGCTCAAGCAGTCCAAACTCCCCAGTTGATAACGCCAGCCAACGTATTAGGCACTAATGTGATATCTAATAGTGACTCAGTCTCTGTTGTTAAGTTTATCCTTGTTCCTCTACCATCATTCATACACACCAAATCCCTTTCTTCCATCAAATCTTCAATTACCTTTCCATTTGAATCTGTAATCTTATCCCCCCATATTGTGCTATGAGCATTGAAATCTGTACACCACACTACTTTGTCTGTTTTGTCCTTGTATCCTTAATAGGCTGTCCAAATCCAACCTTTTACATGGATTGTAGTAGTTAATTATAACCACTCCCTCCCCTCTCTCCCATACTTCCACCACTGTGTATTCCTGATCATCTCCTTTTTCCAATGTCCTATATGGTATACCTCATTGGATTAACATTGCACAACCCCCTCCTCCCCCTAGAATTCTATTTTTCCTTATCATTGTATGCCCATACACCACAAAGTCTAAAGTTGGTTTCTACCAACTTTCCTGAATACATACTACATCTGGTTTTACAACCATTTCTTTAATAAAGTGCTTGAATTCCTGGCTATTGGCCAGGAAGCTCCTTGCATTCCATTGCAAAAGAATCACCATAATTAGTATTAACCAACTCATGACACTTCCTGGCTAGACTGATTAGTGAGCTTCTCCCTCACTTCTTCCCATGTCAGTCCTACTAACCCTAAATGGTTCACTGCTGCTTTGACCACCAGCTGAATTTTATCACTTTTTGACTTTACCTCAGCCGTACTGTTAATCACTCCTGCAATGAATGTTATAGAGCCATTTTGTCTACATAAATTCTGTCGTTTCTTCTTTGTTGCAACTCTTGCATCCCTATTGCTCCCTGTTCGTTAGGAATATTATTCTGTTCTTTTGACATTTTTACAGCTTCTGCATAAGTGATCTTTCTTTTCACTCTTATTTCTTGAATTTTAGTCTCCCGTCTCATAACCTCACACCCACTATATGCCACATTATGAGCTCCTCCACAATTGCAGCATTTTGGTTGCACTCCTGTTCCGCACTTTCCATATTCATGATCACCCCCACATCTAGCACATCTCCTCTGCCTTTTACAGTTTTTAGCCACATGTCCAAACCTTTGACAATTATAGCACCTCAATGGCTTTGGCACATACACCCTTACTGGGTAACTCATGAAACCCAGGAACACCTTCCTTGGCACTCTTTCTTCAAATTCACTCAATGCTGTTTCACTTTCCTTTTTCATTCCCTCCTTTGTTGTTTTCAGCCTTTGAACATTTATTACTTTTCCTCCTTTGATATTCCTCTTTAACTCCTCCATATTTGTACTTATTGGTACCCCCGTGATCAATGCTTTACATCCACCGCCATTTCATGCCCCTACCCTCCTTGAGTATTCCACCGTGCATTTTCCTATCTCTTTTAGCTTGAGTGCTTTCTCAAGTTGTTCCTCATCCGCACATTTTACCAATAGGTTGCCATCGTTAAGGACTTTTGCAAATACTATTTCCCTTATCTTATTTGCCAGAGTTGTTGTTAGCACAAATGGGTTAATTCTCTTCATGTTTCCTTGAGCCTTCTCATTAAACCTAATTATGACAACACCTTGTCTCTGAACTTGTTTATTTTCCTCACTTTCAGAGCTCTCTCCACTGTCATTTCTTATTCTTTTATTCCTTTTGTCTCGGTTTTCAATCATCCATCCCCTCATTATCTCCTCATTCCCTTTATTTCTCCCTTCACAATAATCCATTTCTCCCCAGCTGCCTACCTCTGATCCCAAATCCCTATCCGATCCCAAATCCATATTGATCTCACAATCTAACTTATTGTGACCCTGCACCTTATTTTCTACCATCATAGCACTTTGTCCATTAACATACTTTACATTCTGGTATTGCTTTTCCCTTTGTACTACCTCGAAATAATTATGTTTTCAAATGATCACGTTCAAGTTCTAATTTATTGTCATTCAACTGTACACACGTATACAGCTAAACAAAACAACATTCCTCTGGGACGAAGGTGCAAAATACAGTACAAATTACAACAAGATATAAATTAGTAAGTGAAAACAAAGTACTCAGGTTGGAGGAACAACACCTTACATTCCATCTGGGTAGCCTCCAACCTGATGGCACGAATATTGACTTTTCTAACTTCCGCTAGTGCCCCACCTCCTCCTCGTACCCCATCCGTTATTTATTTTTATACACACATTCTTTCTCTCTCACTCCTTTTTCTCCCTCTGTTCCTCTGACTATACCCCCTGCCCATCCTCTGGGTTTTCCCCCCCTTCCCCTTTTCCTTCTCCCTGGACCTCCTGTCCCATGATCCTCTCATATCCCTTTTGCCAATCACCTGTCCAGCTCTTGGCTCCATCCCTCCCACTCCTGTCTTCTCCTATCATTTTGGATCTCCCCCTCCCCCTCCCACTTTCAAATCTCTTACTAGCTTTTCCTTCAGTTAGCCATGACGAAGGGTCTCGGCCCGAAACATCGACTGTACCTCTTCCTAGAGATGCTGCCTGGCCTGCTGGGTTCACCAGCAACTTTGATGTGTGTTGCTTGAATTTCCAGCATCTGCAGAATTCCTCGTGTTTACGTAAAAATATTGAAGCAGTGTTCCTGAGTTCATAGACATATAGAAATCAGATGGAGGGGGAGAAGCTGCTCCTAAAGTGTTAACTGTGTGTCTTTATGCTCCTGCACCTTCTTCGTGATGACAGAAATGAGAAAATGGCACACCCTGGGTGATGGGGGTGCTTAATAATGGAACCTTCCTTTTCAAGGCATTGCATTTTGAAGAGGTCCTCTATGTTGGGAAGGTTACTGTCCCTGATGAAGCTGGCTCCATTTAGAACACTGAAGTATTTTCTGATCCTGTCCAGTGACCCATCCATAATGAGGTGGTGATACAACCAGTTAGGATGCTGTCCATAAGATGTAGGAGGAGAATTAAGTCATCTGCCCATTAAGTCTACTCACATTCTATTTGGAATTTGGTAGGTTGCAGAAATCAATTAGAAGGCATGTAGGTAAGATGTGAAGAGGTTTTTATGGAGCACAAATTGTAGCACAGATCAGTGGGTTGAATGGACTGCTTCAATGCTATAACTTCCATGACACGTTATTGAATGCATCATCATCATCATCAGGTGCCATGCCCAGTTTGAGCTTTGACTGCCATGGCCCACACAGTCCTGTTTTGGGTCAAGTGGATCAATTTATTGGCATTCAATTCCAGTTCTCTGGCTGCTGTCTCCATCATTTGTCTTTGTCTTCCTGTTGCTTTCTTCCCTTCAATCTTCCCCATAATTACCATGCATTCTAACTCCTCTTTCCTAATCACATGTCCAATGAAGTTACGTTCCCTTTTCATGATCTCATACATTATTTCTCTTTTTGTGTTTGGTCTATTCATGACATCCTCATTAGATATTTGTTTCGTCCATGATATTTTTTGCATCCTCCTCAAAAACCACATCTCTGCTGCTACAATTCGTTTCCTCATGTTACTAGATATTGTCCAACGTTTTGAGCTGTATAACATAACTGGATAAACATAACATTTCAGTACTCTGAGGTGGGTTGTCATGCCTAGATTAATATTCGTCAGTATACTCTTCACGCTCGTAAAGGTGTCTCTTGCCATCCCTATTCTTCTTTTGTTGTCCAAGTCGCACCTGCCACCTGATGTCACCCAGCTTCCTAAGTAGCAAAAGTTCTGTACTTGTTTATGTCTTCCCCATTTATTCTCAGCCTGCAGATAGGAGTCTCCTTCTTTTTGGATATCACCATACATTCTGTCTTTTTGCAATTGATAGATAGACCCATTTTTGCACTTTCTTCAACAATTATATCAATTAAGTTTTGTAGTTCTTCCTCCATACTTGCAATTAACACAGTATTATCTGCATATCTGAAATTATTGATGTTTTCACTGCCAACTTTAATTCCCAAGATGTCTCTTATTTTTTGTAATATTGTTTCACTGTGCACATTAAATAAATCAGGGGAGAAAACACACCTTTGTCTAACGCCTCTCTTGATTTTTGTAAACTGACTCACTTCTCCATCTATTCTTACAGCAGCAGTTTGTTCCCAGTACAGATTTCTGATTAGGCGGAGGTCTTTTGAATCTAGATTTAGAGTTTCTGTAATATTTCAAATAACTTATTGTGCTTCACTTTATCAAATGCTTTTGTGTAGTAGACAAAACAAACAAATCTTTTTGCGCTTGAATAGCTCGTTCTGATAGTATCCTTAACATTAATATTACGTTTCTTGTACCTTTGTCTTTCACAAAACCACATGGTTCTTTACCTATTTCAGCCTGTATCTTACTTTTAGCTCTTGTCATCAAAATTCTTACAAGTATCTTGGTGATATGACTCATTAAACTTATGGTCCTATGTAATTCACATTCTATTGCTCCCCTTTTCTTAGGAAGGGTGATAAATACTGATTTTTTTTTCATCTCTTCTGGTATTATTCCAGTCTCATAAATGTCATTGATTAAATCAGTAAGTTTTTCAATTCCATAATCTACAAGAGCGATAATTTGTTCTATTACTATTTGATCAGGACCTGCTGCCTTTCCTTTCTTCATCTTATTTATTGCATTACGAACTTCAGATTTTAAAATACTTGGACCTTCAATGTTCTTCTTAATTTCTGGTTTTTCGCTTCGATCGTCTTCAAACAATTCCTGAATATACTCAGTCCATCTGTACATAATCTCCTCTTTTTTCATGATAATGGTACCGTCCTTTGCTTTCAAGCATCCATCTGAAGAACAGAGGAGCTTTTTACCAGTGATATTCTTAATTTGTTGATGTAACCTTTTTGGATCAGTAATAGGGATTCTTTCCATTTGCTCACATTCCTGCTTTAACCATTCTTCTTTAGCTTTTTGACATAAGCTTTTAACTTTTTTATCTAAGGACTTATATTCTATAGGATTTGCTTTCTTCTGTCTCCTTTCTTCCATTAGATTTTTGATTTCATCTGTCATCCATTTATTCTTTGTGCTTTTTTCTTTTTTAGGAATCACTGACTTTGCTGATTCTACCAAGGCATCCTTTAGAGAATTAAATTTCACTTCTGCATGATTGCTATCATCTTCAACAGATTCTATTTCTAGACTTTGAAATCTATTCCTTACTTCAATTGTAAATTTTTGTCTTAAATTTTCTTCTTTAATTAATTGCAAGTCAAGGGATTGTTCAGGTTTTTGCTTCTTTAGTTTTTTAAGTTTTACTTTTACATGACATACTACTGGGTTATGGTCACTATTACAGTCTGCACCTGGATATGTTTTGCATTGAGTCACTGAGTTTCTAAATCTTTGGTTTATAGTAATAAAGTCAATTTGAGTTCTAGTGTTATCACCTCAGACATCCCACCTCTCCCAGAGGTTCCGGGAGTCTCCTGCATATTAGTAGTGGCTCCCTGATGCCGGCAAATTATATACAATATCACGGAAATCAATTTTTTTGAGAGAGAGCGCGCGAGAGAGAGCGAGAAAGCAAGCGCGAGAGAGAGAGAGAGTGAGAGCGAGAAAGCAAACGCGAGAGAGAGAGCGAGCAACAGCAGGAGCGAGAAAGCAAGCGTGAGAGATCGCGACCATGAGCGAGAGAGCGTGCGCGAGAGAGAGGGCAAGAGAGTTCCAAAAAAAGTCAGAGTGGCAGAGTGTTCCAAAAAAAGAAAATATAAAACGTACGTCACCCCAGACTACACTAAAGTGTACCCCTGCCTAGTAGGGGTCAAAAATAATGAGTGTTCATCGCTGCACTGTTTGCAACATTGACTTTTCTATTGCCCATGGTGGGTTAAGACTGTAAAAGACATGTTGAGGTGAGTTTAACAGGTGTTATTAGTTCATTAGCATAGCTAACGTTATTTAAACTAGCTGGCTAGCTGCTAAGGAGCTACTCTATTGCAGACAGCCCACCTCTCCCAGAAATTCCGGGAGTCTCCCGCAAATTGATGGTGCTACCTCCCTGAAATGAGTTTTTGCAGGGTGGGATGTCTGTCACCTGGACTTTTCCAGGTCCACAAGGGTCTTGGATGGTTTTTAAAGTAGGTATTCATAATGACCTGATTATTCATCTTGCACCATTCTGCCCATTTCTCGTCTCTTTCATTTCTTTTCGCTAGTCCAAATTTTCCTATGGTATTTCCATCAGCACCTTATCCTACTTTAGCATTTAGATCTCCCATGTCAATAACAATATCTTGAGATTTGCATCTATTCTTTGCTTGTTCAAGCTCTTCATAGAATTTATCTATATCTTCATTTGTTCCATCTGCTGTTGGTGCATATACCTGTATAATTGCTAAATCAAATGGTTGTCTAACAAGGAGCACTCTTTCTGATATTGCCCAAAGTCCTAAAACACTTTTTGCCATGTGTTCATCCATAGGAATTCTTACTCCATTAGAATGGGATGTTCCACAAGAATAAACTAGGTGTTCCAGCACCTATCCAACGAACTTCGCTAATTCCCATGATGTTAATCTTTAGTCTTTCCATTTTATTTATCATGTTGTCCAATCTTCCTGCTTGATATAGGGTTCTTACATTCCAAGTGGCAATAATTTTCTTTTGTGTTACTTGAATTTTATGAGCAGTAGCTTGATGATGGTTGGGGATCCCCTGCTGACCAGAATCAACCCTACCGAGCGAAGCATCTTCAGAATTGTCTTGAAGATCCTCTTGACACTGTTGTTGTGTGATACATTTTGTGAGTTTGACCATGGTTTTCTTAGCAAATAGCAACGATGGTTTGCTATTGCCTACCATTGGGCAAACTAAAGAAATTGCCATTTCTCTTCCCAAATGTTCATCTGCCTATACTATAGACATTGACATTTTTCTGTTCCCAAATGTTCATCCGCCTTCTCCGTCATAAGTTCAGTTACTGAACCTGCCGGATCTGCCGTTGGCCTTCGCTCCTATCCTGAGAAGGAACCCTTGCAGGTGCTACCACCATCACTCTGTGAAAGAAAATCCTTCTCATCTTAAATGCATGCCCTCTAGTTTATTGTCAACTGTGAGTATATAACTGCATTCTGGAGCTAATTTCAGCAGCATCTGTTGGCACACCAGGCATTCCCTCTTAGGTAGGTGTCCGGCAGGCAGTAAATGCCTATCTAAGACCAAGTCAGCTCTGCCGGAATCTCACCTGAACCAATTCTGTCTTACACTACTGCTATTGGAACCAGAGTCACTGTGACTGCAAAGTACCTTTGGGGCCCTTGAATAAGTTGCAGAAGGCGACACATCAAATGCTGATGACTGGGATTGGTATAGAAGGGTCAGCATTGAGATGGTGGGCCAAAGGACTTTTTTCTCTGCTGTATGGCTCAATAGCTTCATGGCCTGACAGATGCTTTAACTGTAGTCTTCGAACTTGGTCAGTAGTTATCAGTTGGTTCAACAGTTTACAGTGCCAGCATTGCATCCTGGTGTATATGACAGAAACAATCTGTACATAGTCACTCCTAAGCATTGTCACTTCAGTGATACCAGTGTGGTACTCGATGAGGTAGTGGCAGCTTAACTGTGTTAAAGAGAAAAAGATTAGCTTTATTTCTCACATGTACATCAAAACATACAGTGAAATGCACCGTTTTAGCATCAATGGCCAACAGAGTGTGAGGATGTACTGTGGTTCCAACATAACATATCCATTACTAACCTTAACCTGTAAGTCTTTGAAATGTGGGAGAAAAACTTAGCACCCTGAGGAAATTCATGCGGTCATAGTGTGAAAGTGAACTCTATATGAAGAGCAGCGGAACTGAACCCAGATCAGCGACTGCTGGCGCATAGTCATAGTCATACTTTATTGATCCCGGGGGAAATTGGTTTTCGTTACAGTTGCACCATAAATAATTAAAAGGTAAGAAAACCATAAATAATTAAATAGTAATATGTAAATTATGCCAGGAAATAAGTCCAGGACCAGCCTATTGGCTCAGGGTGTCTGACCCTCCAAGGGAGGAGTTGTAAAGTTTGATGGCCACAGGCAGGAATGACTTCCTGTGACGCCCTGTGTTGCATCTCAGTGGAATAAGTCTCTGGCTGAATATACTCCTGTGCCCAACCAGTACATTATATAGTGGTTGGGAGACATTGTCCAAGATGGCATGCAACTTAGACAGCATCCTCTTTTCAGACACCACCGTGAGAGTCCAGTTCCATCCCCACAACATCACTGGCCTTACGAATGAGTTTGTTGATTCTGTTGGTGTCTGCTACCTTCAGCCTGCTGCCCCAGCACACAACAGCAAACATGATTGCACTGGCCACCACAAACTCGTAGAACATCCTCAGCATCGTCCGGCAGATGTTAAAGGACCTCAGTCTCCTCAGGAAATAGAGACAGCTCTGACCCTTCTTGAAGACAGCCTCAGTGTTCTTTAACCAGTCCAGTTTATTGTCAATTTGTATCCCCAGGTATTTGTAATCCTCCACCATGTCCACACTGACCCCCTGGATGGAAACAGGGGTCACCGGTACCTTAGCTCTCCTCAGGTCTACCACCAGCTCCTTAGTCTTTTTCACATTAAGCTGCAGATAATTCTGCTCACACCATGTGACAAAGTTTCCTACCGTAGCCCTGTACTCAGCCTCATCTCCCTTGCTGATGCATCCAACTATGGCAGAGTCATCAGAAAACTTCTGAAGATGACAAGACTTCGTGCAGTAGTTGAAGTCGGAGGTGTAAATGGTGAAGAGAAAGGGAGAAAGGCAGTAAGTGTGTTGCAATAACTGCTACTCTCTTGTGCCGTACCAGTGTCAAGAGGCAGTTAAATAATTCATGCTCATGGGAGGCTGCAGGTAATTAAAAGATCTGTCTGGCCATGGAGTATCATAGAGCCATGCAGCACAGATACAGGCATTTCAGTACATCATCTGAATGCTGAATATCTGTACCTGCCCCAGTTATCAGCATCTGAGCTGTAGCCTTCTACAACTTGATATTCAAGTGCCCCATAGACTTTGAAACAAAGATCCTTTTATTCTGGCTTCTGCACACTTCCTTTCAAGTACTGATGAAGTCTCAACCCAAAATGTTGACTCTTTATTCCCCTCCATAGATGCTGCCTGACCTGCTGAGTTACTCCAGTATTTTGTCTGTTATGCTTTGAAACATGATGATGGTTTCTTTATTAACAAACACAACAATTAGTTGACATCCAGATTCTTAGCATTCCCTCCCTTTGTTACTGGCTATAGCATCACGATTGTGTAGTGGTTAGTTCAATCACTTTGCCAGGCCAGCGATCACAACTGAGCACTTGATTCCTGCCGTTGTGTGTAAGAAGATTGTATGACAGCATGGTTTTCTCCAGGTGCTCTAGTTTTGAACCACATTCCAAAGGCGTATGGGTTCCAGTTATTGAATGGTGGGCATACTATGTTGGTGCCAGAAGCGTGGTGACCAGGACCATGCAAGTCAGCGTCAGTATTCGAGTCTGAGTCCTTTCTCCTTTATAGTACTGCCTAAATCTTACAGAACTGCAAAGAATACTGGAAAGTACACTCAGTGGCCACTTTATTAGGGCCATCTGTACACCCGGTCATTAATGCAAATATCTAATCAGCCAATTATGTGACAGCAACTGAATGAATAAAGGCATGCAGACGTGGTCAAGAGGTTCAGTTGTTGCTCAGAACAAACATCAGAATGGGGAAGAAATGTGATCTCAGTGACTTTGACTGTTGAATGATTATTGGTGCCAGATGTTGTGGTTTGTCTATCTCAAAACTTGCTGATTTCTTGGGATTTCCATGTACAACAGTCCCTAAAGATTACAGAACTCTGCGATAAACAACAAAAAAAATCCAGTGAGTTTAGCTGTATGGGGAAAAAATGCCCTTTTAATGAAAGTAGTCAGAGGAGAATGGCCAGA
Source organism: Mobula birostris (assembly GCF_030028105.1). Classification (NCBI taxonomy): domain Eukaryota; kingdom Metazoa; phylum Chordata; class Chondrichthyes; order Myliobatiformes; family Myliobatidae; genus Mobula; species Mobula birostris. The sequence continues at coordinate 92,274,738 of NC_092379.1, forward strand.
GTTATTCAAGCTGACAGGAAAGCACCAGTAACTCAGATATTGTTGCAACAGTGGTGGCACAATATGTCAAACCATGAAGTGGATGGGCCATAGCAGCAGAAGGCCATGAACATATTCTCAGTGGCCACTTTATTAGGTACAGGAGGCCACTGAGTGTATTTTATGTCAAAAAAAACTTGTTACAGCAATTGTGCCTATGTATTTAATCTGTCAAACCCTGTCTCACATACACATAGGCAGATCTATTTGTAGTCCCTTTTCTACTCCTTAAGAATTGGGATTCCAGCCTTCTGTGTTTTCTTGTGAGATTAAAGACTCCTCTTTCTAATTTCATGATTTCTCTGTCCTATCTTTGGCAACAAGTTTCCTAACTTAGGAAACCCTTTTGCCTCTGCGTTACCCCTCCACTTCTCTGGCCATCTCTGCTGACTTTTCAACCTCCTAGTGGCTGTCCTCTTTGGCGTCTTGACCTTCCCCTCCTTGGCTGCTTCCTTGCCCCAGATGACATCTCCACCATGGACCTCCTTCACTCACTTCCTGGCCTCTCACTCACCAATTACGTTCTCCCATACAGCCACGACTTTCTCTCGCCCATCTTCACATTTCCACTGTCACCTGGCCCATCCCCTGGCCTCCCTTCATTGTTCATCTCCTGTTTATCTACGACCATGCCTTTCTCTTCACTTCTGCTTTTCACACTTTCGTCCCCAGGATCCCAGTTCTCATCCACTGGGTTCAACTTTCAACCTGCTGCCTCCAGAAAGAAATGCCCAACAGGCAGCTCTATACTCACTCTTCCAACTGCTAGTTTCTGAGGCTTGACTCCCTCACTTCTTCTCTATCCGCAGGTTCCATATTCCCAGCCTCTAAATTCTAGCTTCCACCCCAGATCCAGATTCCCTGCCCCTAGCTCTGAGTAACTTGCCCTCAGATCCAGACTACCCTCAAAAAAATGCAGGTTCCCCACTTCCTGATCTGAATCCCAATCCCCTGGATCCAGGCTTCCAGCCTCCAGATCTACTTCCGATAAGACGTGAAAGAATAGGACCTATCAACTGCAACAGTGGGAAAGTGTATATGGAACCGGAGAAAATAGCAGAGGTACTTAATGAATACTTTACTTCAGTATTCACTATGGAAAAGAATCTTGGTGATTGTAGTGATGACTTGCTGCGGACTGAAAAGCTTGAGCATGTAGATATTAAGAAAGAGGATGTGCTGGAGCTTTTGGTAAGCATCAAGTTGGATAAGTTGCTGGGACCGGATGAGATGTACCCCAGGCTACTGCGGGAGGCGAGGAAGGAGATTGATGAGCCTCTGGCGATGATCTTTGCATCATAAATGGGGACAGGAGAGGTTCCAGAGGATTGGAGGGTTGCGGATGTTGTTCCTTTATTCAAGAAAGGAAGTAGAGATAGCCCAGGAAATTATAGACCAGTGAGTCTGACCTCAGTGATTGATAAGTTGATGGAGAAGATCTTGAGTGGCAGGACTCATGAACATTTGGAGAGGTCTGATATGATTGGGAATAGTAAGCATGACTTTGTCAAGGGCAGGTCATGCCTTACGAGCCTGATTGAATTTTTTGAGGACGTGACTAAACACATTGATGAAGGAAGAGCAGTAGATGTAGTGTATATGGATTTCAGCAAGGCATTTGATAAGGTACCCCATGCAAGACTTATTGAGAAAGTAAGGAGGCATGGGATCTAAGGGGACATTGCTTTGTGGATCCAGAACTGGCTTGCCCACAAAAGGCAAAGAGTGGTTGTAGATGGGTCATATTCTGCATGGAGGTCGGTGACCAGTGGTGTGCCTCAGGGATCTCTTCTGGGACCCTTACTCTTCGTGATTTTTATAAATGATCTGGATGAGATGGGTTAAGAAGTGGAGGGATGGGTTAATAAGTTTGCTGATGACACAAAGGTTGGAGGTGTTGTGAATAGTGTGGAGGGCTGTCAGAGGTTACAGCGGGACATTGACAGGCTGCAAAACTGGGCTGAGAGGTGGCAGATGGAGTTCAACCCAGATAAGTGTGAAGTGGTTAATTTTGGTAGGTCAAATACGATGACATAATATGGTATTAATGATAAGACTGTTAGCAGTGTGGAGGATTGGAGGAATCTTGGGGTCCGAGTCCATAGGACTCTCAAAGCAACTGCGCAGGTTGACTCTGTGGTTAAGAAGGCATATGGTGTATTGGCCTTCATCAATCGTGGAATTCAACTTAGTAACCGAGAGGTAATGTTGCAGCTATATAGGACCCTGGTTAGACTCCACTTGGAGTACGGTGCTCAGTTCTGGTTGCCTCACTACAGGAAGGATGTGGAAGCCATAGAAATGGTGCAGAGGAGATTTACAAGGATGGTGCCTGGATTGGGGAGCATACCTTATGAAAGCAGGTTGAGTGAACTCGGCCTTTTCTCCTTGAAGCGACGGAGGATGAGAGGTGACCTGATGGAGGTGTATAAGATGAGAGGCATTGATCGTGTGGAAGATCAGAGGCTTTTTCCCAGGGCTGAAATGGTTGCCACAAGAGGACACAGGTTTAAGGTGCTGAGGAGTAGGTATAGAGGAGATGCCAGGGTTAAGTTTTTTACTCAAAGAGTGGTGAGTGCGTGGAATGGGCTGTCAGCAATGGTGGTGGAGGCAGATACGATAGGGTCTTTTAAGAGAATTTTGGAAAGGTACATGGAGCTGAGAAAAATAGAGGGCTATGGGTGAGCCTAGTAATTTCTAAGGTAGGGACATGTTCGGTACAACTTTGTGGACCAAGGTCCTGTATTGTGCTGTATGTTTTCTATGTTTCTACTGTCTCAATTCTCATGTTTGGTCATCCAGTGCATGCTTTACATTCTCCCAGCTTTGCTCCTTCAGCTTTTGGCTCCACTTTCCACTTCTGGGCTGGGCCACCTCAACCTGAACTTACGGTGGGCCCACTCCCCAGATATGATGACAGCCCTGCCCATCGAAAGTCCGAGGACCACCAGCATGATAAGTATGTGGAGTTCCATCGCTCAGATGCAGAGCTGACTCCTGTCCCAAGGGATTACAGTTTCAATAGGTGTATTTAATGCCAAAGAAATGCATAGATAGAACATAGAATAGTACAGCACAGTACAGGCCCTTCAGCCCACAATGTTGTGCAGACCCTTAAACCCTACCTCCCATATAACCCCCCACCTTAAATTCGTCCATATACCTGTCCAGCAGTCTCTTAAATTTCACTAGTGTATCTGCCTCCACCACTGACTCAGGCAGTGCATTCCACTCTCTGAGTAAAAAAACCTTCCACTAATATCCCCCTTGAACTTCCCACCCCTTATCTTAAGGCCACGTCCTCTTGTAGTGAGCAGTGGTGGCCTGTGGAAGAGGCGCTGGCTGTCCACTCTATCTATTCCTCTTAATATCTTGTATACTTCCATCATGTCTCCTTTCATCCTCCTTCTGTCCAAAGAGTGAAGCCCTAGCTCCCTTAATCTCTGATCATAATGCATACTCTCTAAACCAGGCAGCATTCTGGTAAATCTCCTCTGTACCCTTTCCAATGCTTCCACATCCTTCCTATAGTGAGGTGACCAGAACTGGACACAGTACTCCAAGTGTGGCCTAACCAGAGTTTTATAGAGCTGCATCATTACTCAGCGACTCTTAAACTCTATCCCTTGACTTATGAAATCTAACACCCCATAAGCTTTCTTAACTATCCTATCTGCCTGTGAGGCAACTTTCAAGGATCTGTGGACATGTACCCCGAGATCCCTCTGCTCCTCCACACTACCAAGTATCCTGCCATTTACTTTGTACTTTGCCTTGGAGTTTGTCCTTCCAAAGTGTACCACCTCACACTTCTCCGGGTTGAACTCCATCTGCCACTTCTCAGCCCACTTCTGCATCCTGTCAATGACTCTCTGCAATCTTCGACAATCCTCTACACTATCCACAACACCACCAACCTTTGTGTCGTCTGCAAACTTGCCAACCCACCCTTCTACCCCTACATCCAGGTCGTTAATAAAAATCACAAAAAGCAGAGATCCCAGAACCGATCCTTCTGGGACACCACTAGTCACAACCCTCCAATCCAAACGTACTCCCTCCACCACGACCCTCTGCTTTCTGCAGGCGAGCCAATTCTGAATCCACCTGGCCAAACTTCCCTGGATTCCATGCCTTCTGACTTTCTGAATAAGCCTACCATGTGGAACATACACAAAAATTGCTGGTGAACGCAGCAGGCCAGGCAGCATCTCTAGGAAGAGGTACTGTTGACATTTTGGGCCGAGACCCTTCGTCGGAAGCGTCTCGGCTCAAAATGTCAATGCTACCTCTTCCTATAGATGTTGCCTGGCCTGCTGAGTTCACCAGCAACTTTTATGTGTGTTGCTTGAAATTCCAGCATCTGCAGATTTTCTCGTGTTTGCGCTACCGTGTGGAACTTTGTCAAATGCCTCACTAAAATCCATGTAGATCACATATTGCTGCACTGGGGAGGATGCACTTGAAAAAGTGCATTCTCTTGGACTGCTAGTTGTTGGCACAATTTACACATTTCACTGCATGTTTCAATGTAAATGTGACTAAAGCTAATCTTTTCTATAGATAATTGGAGTCTTTTTTCCCATGGTGGAAATATCAAATATCAGAGGGCATGGCTGAAGGAAGAGACCTTCAGTTAGTCCTGACGAAGGGTCTCGGTCTGAAACGTCGACTGCACCTCTTCCTACAGATGCTGCCTGGCCTGCTGCGTTCACCAGCAACTTTGATGTGTGTTACATTGAATTTCATATGTAATAGAACTTTAAATCACATTTGTGCCATGTATCTAAGAACTGCCTAAGAAGCCAGTTTTATTTTTACATGTAGATTCAATAATGATACTTTTTCACATGAGATTATACAAGTGAGGAAATGCTTTTTGCCTGAAAGCTTAAGACAGATACCAAAGATAAACTGTTTTTGAAGAAGCCAAGAGCTATTTCTTGAAAAACAATATCCCATTGGAAAATATTATGGCTTGTGCAACTGGTGGTGCTGCTTTGATGCTAGGAAGATACAGAGGATTCATTGCTATTTAGAAAAAGCTGTGCCTCATGTTTTTTGCAGACACTGTCATCCACCATCAGCGTTTGGTTGCAAAATTATTGTGAGGAGATTTGGATGACACCCTTATTGGTTGAGAAAATGGCTGTCAACATAATCAGATTAAATGCACTTCAAGATCATCTTTTTCAACAACTTTGTGAGAAAAATAAAGAAAACTTTGAATGCTACTAATGCTTACAGATGTTATCAAAATGGTTATCAAATTGTCTTTGTGATAATATTGTAGCGTTTCTAAGTGAGAAGGCGCTCGGAGGACAAATTGTCGCTGCAGAGTCTCACATATTTTACCTGTCAGATACATTTGAAAAACTTAATTTATTAAACAAACAGTTACAAGGAAAAACTGCAATCTTATATCATGCAAAGACGCTATTATTACCGCTTTCTTTCGAAAACTCAAACTTTTCAACAGCAATATCATGTGTCGTGAATTTATGCAATTTCCTTCAATGGCCACTCTTAGAATAGAATTGCAAGATAATGATCTGATTGTATATCTTCATCATTTGAAACAACTGCACACTGATGTGGAATTTTGGTTCAGAGACCTGTTGGAGATGCATATTCTAAATTGGGGTGAATATGAATGATGTTGATGCCACATTGCAGGAATATCTTACTGAGCTGCAGAGTGATATAACAGCTCAAAAAAATTCAAACACAGCAAGCAAAATTTCTGGATAAATAGTGAGAGCATCCTGACTGGCTGCATCACTGCCTGGTATGAGAACTGTACCTCCCTTAATCACAAGATTCTGCAGAGAGTGGTGTAGACAGCCCAGCGCATCTGTAGTTCTGACCTCCCCATGATCCAGGACACTTACAAAGACAGATGTGAAAAAAGGGCCTGAAGGATCATTGGGGACCCGAGTCAACCTATTCCAGCTGCTACCATCTGGGAAACAGTACAGCAGCATAAAAGCCAGGACCAACAGGCTCAGGGACAGTTTCTTCCACCAGGCCATCAGACTGATTAACTCACACTGATATGAGTGTATTTCTATGTTACATTGTCTGTTCTATTTATTATAAATTGTTATAAATTACTATGATTGCACATTGCACATTTCGACAGAGACGTAAAGATTTTTACGCCTCATGTATGTGAAGGATCCTAAGAAACAAAGTCAATTCAGTTCAATTCAGATTCACAAAAAGTTTCCTAAGCTCTGGGAGAAAGCAAATTTGTTTTTGATTGAACATCCCAGTTCTTATCTGGTTGAATGTGGTTTTACTCAAGCTCCTTGTTATGTTTGTAACTTCAAAACATTAAAGTAATTCAAAGGAAGACACATGAATTTGAGGGGAGATGATTCACATCGTCTGCTTCCTTTGAGCTTCTATAGGGTGCATGGGTGGACTTGGGGGTCACTGTCGAAGAAGATGATAGATGAAGTGGCAATTCCCTGGCACACTCCACAAATAATACAGGTCCAGCCACTCTCTGTTGTTCATACTGGTGTCTTCCTTCTTGAGTTTGGTGAGGACATAGATCCAGTGCCAGGTCTGCTTGGCGTCTGTGGCCACCTGGTCCAGGTTCTTCTTCCTGTCTTTAAAGATGATGGTGAAGTAGAAGTCGGTGGACATCTCCATAGTGTACTGTCGTATGCACTCTGACTAGTGACCTGGCCTCAACTCTCAGATGTCGTTGATTGGGACTGTGGAGGACTGGAGGAGGGTGGGTAGGAATAAAATCACAGCAGAGATCAGAACAAGAGGTTTAGATTCAGATTCATAAACTCAAGAGATTCCACTGATGCTGGAAACCCAGAATGACAGACACAAAGTGTTATTATTTTTATTTAGAAATACAGGCCCCTCCAACCCACCGAGCCGCACCGTCCAGCACATACCTATTCAACACTAGCCTAATTTCAGGACTATTACAATGACCAATTAACCTACTCATCAGTATGTCCTTGGACGTGGGAACACCCAGAGGAAATCCATGGAGTTACAGGAAGAACATACAAACACCTTCCAGACAGCTCCTGGTTTGAACTCTGAATTCAGATGCCCTGAGCTGCTATAACATCGAGCTGACCGTTACACTACTGGGGCACCACAAAATGCTGGAGAGACTCAGTAGGGCAGGCAACATCTGAACATCTATGAAGAGAAATAAAGTAGCAATGCTTCGGGCCAAGTCCTTTTATCAGGATGAGCCCTGATGAAGGTTCTCGGCATGAAGTGTCAGCTCTTTATTCTCGCTATGCAGAGCTGCCTCATCTGTAGATTCAGATTCATGTGCAATAAACATACAGTATAATCAAAGACACCTCTCACCGTAAACATGCACGTGTCACTCACTATCATCAAGATAAAAAAAAAGCACGTACCACCAAGCTCAAGGACAGCTTCCATCCCATTGACACAGTTCTGGTGATCTCATTATAGGAAGGAGGTGGAAATTTTGGAGAAGGAGCAGAAGATATTTACCAAAATGCTGCCTGCACTGTAGGGATTGTCTTAAAAAGACAGGCTTTCCGAGCTAGGTTTTTCTCTTGGAGCAAGAAGGATGAGAGGTGATTCGATAGATGTGTCAAGATGATAAGAGGCATAGGTAGAGTGTTTCTTGCCAGAGACATTTTTCCCAGGGTGGAAATGGCTAATATGAGGGGGCATAATTTTAAGCAGATTGGAGGGAAGTGTGGAGGTAATGTTAGAGGTAAGTTCTTTACACAGAGAGTGGTGGGTGAGTGCATGGAGCCATTTAAGAAGCTCCTAGACCAGTACATGAATGATGGAAACATCGTGGTCTATGTGGGAAGGAAGGGGTATATTGATCTTAGAGTTGGTTAAGAAGTCAGTCTGTACTGTGCTGTAATGTTCTATATTATAGGACTCTTGAATGGAGCTTGTATCATAGAGATGAAGTCTTGATCACACAATCTAATTTGTCATGACACTTCACCTTATTGCACTTTCTTTGTATCCATATTCTATATTCTGTTATTGCTTTTCTGTTTGTACTGCCTCAATATAACTATGTTTTCAAATGATCAAGTTCAGGTATTAGTTTACTGTCACTCATTTGTATACATGTATTCAGCTAAATGAAACAATATTCCTCTAGGACCAAGGTGCTAAACAGTACCAATTTATAGGCATCCGTTAGTCTCATGAGACCATGGATTTGCACCTTGGAAGGTTTCCAGGGTGCAAAACAGTACCAATCACAGTAAGAAATAAGTAAGTAGTGCAAAATAGAGCAAAGATATTCAAGTAATTTTCATAGGTTTTGAAATTTGATGTTGGGGTTGGGGGGTGGGGGGAAACAGCTCTTAAAATGTTAACTGTGTGTCTTCAGGCTCCTGTACTCCCTCCCTAATTGTAGTAATGAGAAGAGGTCATGTCCTGGGTGATCGTGGCCCTTAATAATCAATGCCACCTTTTGAGGCATAATATTTTGAAGATGTCCTTGACGTTTGAGAGGCTATTGTTAATGATGGAGCTGGCTGAATTTTAAAGTTTCTGCATTTTTTTCCAATCCTCTTCAGTGTCCATAGCAAGATAGTGATGCGACCAGTTAGAATGCTCTCCATAATACCATAAGAAATAGAAGGAGAATTAGGCCATTTGCCCATTAAGTCTGCTCCACATTTAAAATGTTAAAGAATTGTGAAGCTGGAGAAATCAATTAGAAGGCATGCAGGTAAGATGTAAAGAGATTCTTATGGATCACAAATTGTCGCACGGATCAATGGGTTGAATGGGCTGCTCCAATGCTATAACTTTCATGACACGTCACTGAATGCACTGAGAAAATATTCAACCCTTTATCATGACCATCACCATTTAGAAACAAATAACTTGATTTTCTCAAGCCTTCACACCACTGCAGATAGTTTAAGTATCTTATCCCTTCCAGCAAATCTGAGCTGTTAAGTACTTCCTAAGTGACCTATCATGAGCCCTGCATATAAGGAAAATGGACCAGTGAATTTTCTTTCTTAGGAGTTTCAAGAGGTTTGCCTTGTTAACAAATGGTATTCTACAGATAGACTAATGAAAATGTCCTGACTCGTGCCATCTTGGTCTGGAATGGTAATTTGAATGCACAGGAATGTAAGAAGTTGGAGAGAGTAGTGGACTCTGCTGAAGCACATCCCTCCCTGCCATCAGTAGTATCTATTGGAGGTGCTGCCTCAGGAAGGCAAATTCCGTCATTAAAGATCCCCATCATCTTCTTACTGCTCCCATTGTGCAGGAGGTACAAAAGCTTGAAGTTCCACACCACCAAGTTCACAAACAGCTACTTCCCTTCAACCATTTGGTTTTTGAACAAATCGGCACACCCCTATGATAAACTGTAACAATACACTGGCCACTCTGGTAACTTTGCACAAAAAATTACTTTATTTTGTTCAAAATGTTCTTTCTTGTAAGAATTGTGCATAAATTCTGTTTGATTTATGTTTTTCTGAATGTTACTTATTTGATGTGATGTGCCCATGAGGCTGCTGCAAGTTTTCCATTCCATCTGTATATCATATGACTTTGACTTTGACATAAGGCAGCACTCAAAATTCCCTCACTTTCTCTTGAAAGAGAATAAGGCCATCAGACATACGAGCAGCATTTGGCCATTCAGCTTGTCTGGTCCGCTCCACCATTCAATCATGGCTTCCATTTATTTTCACTTTTAACCCCATTCTCCTGCACTCTACCAGTAACCATTGACACCTTTACTAATCAACCTAGCAACCTCCGCTTTAAATATAACCAATGACTTGGTCTCCACAGTTGTCCATGAGAATGAATTTCATAGATTCAGCACTCTCTGGCTAAAGAAAGTTTTCCTCATCATTGTTCTAAACGGTTATCTTTCAATTCTCAGGCTGTATTCTATGGTTCTAGACTCCCCAATATAGGAAACATACTCTCCACATCCACTCTCTTTACCCTTTCAATATTCAATATGTTTCAATGAGATCCTCACTCATTTTTCTGAACTCCAGTGAGTACAGGCCAAAGCCATCAAACACTCCTCATATGTTAAACTTTTCATTCCCGAGATCATTCTCATGCTCCTCTGGACCTTCTGCAAAGTCAGCAACTCCTTTATAAGTGAAGGGCCCCAAAGCTTCTCTCAATACTCCAAATGTGGTCTGACCAATGCCTTATGAAGTCTCAGAACAAGAGGAACAGATACTCAGCAGATTAATAAGGAAGAGGGTTGGTTCACAGATCAGGCATTTAGAAATATTCTATTCATCTCGGAGGATTATGTGACAATTCTGGTGAATGCTGATGCCCTGGGACAACATGGTATCTCTATGGTATCAACATGGTATCTCCAATTTGTCTTGAGTCTTTGATCAAGGACTCAAGACAAATTGGAGATACCCTGTTTATCAGAGCTGTTTTGTTATAATAAAGGATCGGCTTGCAATTTTGGATCAGCATGGACTCACATCCATAGTTCTGTTTTGACTATTTTCACATCAGTTCCTCTCCCACCTTCTGGTTAAGGTGCTGACTCCATTGTCTCATCATAGGAAGGATGTGGAGGCTATAGAGAGAATGCAGAGGAGAATTACAAGGATACTGCCTGGACTGGAGTGCATATCATATGAGGACAGGTTGAGCGAGCTGAGGTTTTTCTCTTGGGGGCAATGTAGGATGAGAAAAGACTTGATAAAGGTGTACAAGAAGATTGAATGGATAGCCAGTGACTTTTCTCAGAGCACAGATGGCTAATACGAGGGTGCATAATTTTAAGGTGATTGGAGTAAAGCATAGGGTGGATGTCAGAGGTAGGGTTTTTAGCAAGGAATGATGAGTGCATGGAATGCAATGCCTGGAGTGGTAGAGGTAGATATATTAGGGATATTTAATAGCTCTCTTCCAACCATTACCCCCAACCTTCTTATTTCATCCCCTTCCCACATCCACCCACCTTCCCCTCACCTGGTTTACCTATCAGCTTGTACTCCTACTTTCCCTCACTTTCTTAACCTACCTTCTGCCCCATTCTTTCGCCATCTTGATGAATGGTCTTGGCCCGAAACATCAACTGTTTATTCCTCTGCCTGACCTGCTGAATTCCTCCAGTATTTTGTGTGTGTGTGTGTGTGTGTGTGTGTGTGTGTTACCCTCCACAGATTCATCTTAACTTCCCCCAGTTCTGCCCGTCAGCCACCCACTAAGGGCAATTTACAGTGGCCAATTAACCTATAGGCCTTTAAAGTCACCAATATAATCAGGGAATCCTCTCATCCTGGTTATTCAATCTTCTCCCCTCACCTGTCAGGCAGAAGATATACGTAACAGCTCAAGGATATGAGGACAGACTCAAGGACGGGTTCTGTCCCTCTGTTATAAGACTCCAGAAAAGACCTCACATGCGATAAAGACATACTTTTCATTTCACAATTCATCTGACTTAAATTGATGCAAAGCAATGGATTTCACACTACGTCTCAATGTATGTGTGACAAATACCGTTATATTTGACACCATTTTATTGTGTCGCTCCAGTGGCCACTGAGTATATGTTTGTTGTCTTCTGCTACTGCAGCACTTCAAGATTCAACATGTGGGGCTTTCAGAGACTGTCTTCTGCACACCACAATTATAACGTGTGGTTATTTTAGTTACTGTCACCTTCTTGTCTGCTTGAACCATTCTGGCCAATCGCTTCTTACCTCTCCCATGAAGAAGGCATTTTCTCCCACTGGATGTTTTTTGTTACGCGCATCATTCTCTGTGCACTCTGGAAACTGTTGTACATGAAAATCCAGGAGATCACCAGTTTCCATGATACACAACCCACATGATTGGCTGATCAGTTAATGAGCAGGTTTATGTACGGTGTACCTAATAAAGTGGTCACTGAGTACTCTGTCATTGTTTTTCCCTGATACTACTCCAATGTACTTATGTTTTTAAATAATCCGTACGGCTGTCAAATTCAAAGTCAAACGTATTGTCATGTATGAAGTACAAGTGTGTACAGGAGCAGTGAAAAACTTACATGTTAAACTTCTGCTTTAAGATTGCACTACTGAAGTCAGGTAACAGCTTACTGGTAGTTCAAAAGGCAAGAAATACAACTAAATACTTTATTAATAACAGTCTTTCTCCACAGCCTCCCACAACTTCCTGTCGTCTATCACGCAGGTCTTAGACAAGAGCAAGCAGGAGAGTCTGGATCAGCCACTGACCCTGGATGAGCTGACGGGCTCCATCCGTTCCTTTGAGTCGAGTAAGACTCCTGGAAGTGACGGCTTTCTGGCTGAGTTGTATTCGGCTCTGTGGAACTGGATGGGCCCTGACCTGCTGGAAGTGTACATTGCTATGCTTCTGGCTGGCAGCATGTCAGAATCCAAGAGGAAGGGCATCATCATCCTCATCTACAAACAGAAGGGGAAAAGGGAGAACATTAGGAATTGAAGGCCCATTTCACTGCTGAATGTGGACTACAAGATCCTGTCCAAGGCTATCGCCAACAGGGTGAGGTCTGCTGTGGGACAGGTGATCCACCCGGACCAAACCTGTGCTGTACCGGGCAGGAAGATCTCGGACAGCCTCAGGCTGCTGAGGGACACCATCGCCTACGTGCAGGACAGGGGGACAGACACCTTCCTGGTCAGCTTGGACCAGGAGAAAGCATTCAACAGGCTATCACACATGTACATGGGATGCACTCTCCAAAATGGGATTTAGGGAGGGAATCTGGAATTGGATCAAACTGCTCTACACAGACATCTGCAGTGCAGTCCAGATCAACAGGTGGGAAACAGACAGCTTCCCCATCAGGTCTGGAATCAGGTAGGGCTGCCCTCTCTCCCCTGTCTTGTTCATGTGGTGTATAGAACCCTTTGCCGAAGCCATCAGGAGGGATGAGGGCATAAGAGGGGTGATGCTGCCAGGCAGTGGAGGGAACCAAGTGAAAACCTCCTTGTACATGGACGATGTCACCATCTTCTGCTCTGATCTGAGGTCGGTTCACAGGCTGATTAGCATCTGTGAACAGTTTGAACTATATTCCGTCTGGGTAGCCTCCAACCTGATGGCATGAACATCGACTTCTCTAACTTCCGCTAATGCCCCACCTCCCCCTCGTACCCCATCCGTTATTTATTTTTATACACACATTCTTTCTCTCACTCTCCTTTTTCTCCCTCTGTCCCTCTGACTATACCCCTTGCCCATCCTCTGGTTCCCCTCCCCCTTGTCTTTCTCCCCGGACCTCTTGTCCCATGATCCTCTCATATCCCTTTTGCCAATCACCTGTCCAGCTCTTGGCTCCATCCCTCCCCCTCCTGTCTTCTCCTATCATTTTGGATCTCCCCCTCCCCCACCACTTTCAAATCTCTTACTAATTCTTCCTTCAGTTAGTCCTGACGAAGGGTCTCGGCCTGAAACTTCGACTGTACCTCCTCCTAGAGATGCTGCCTGGCCTGCTGCGTTTACCAGCGATTTTGATGTGTGTTTGCTTGAATTTCTAGCATCTGCAGAATTCCTGTTGTTTGACTTTGAACTGGTGTCAGGGGCCAGGGTCAACCACGTGAAGAGCGAAGCTATGCTCTTCGGTAACTGGCCCGACCGATTCAGTGTCCCCTTCACCATCACGTGAAGGTGTTGGAGATCTGGTTCGGAGGGGCAAGGCGTGCAATAAGAACTGGCAGGAGTGGACTGCCAAGGTGAAACAGAAACTGGGACTGTGGGGAGGGCGCTTCCTTTCGATAACGGGCAAGAACCTGGTCATCAGGTGTGAGGTGCTCTCAGGGCTGCTGTACTTCGCGCAAGTGTGGCCCGTCCGCCGCTCCTACAGCTCTGAAATCATCTGATCCGTCTTCAGATTCGTCTAGAGATCCAAGATGGAGTGGGTCAGATGGGCCACCATGCACAAGTCCCTGGACAATGGGGGCAAAAACATTCCCAGTGTTGCCCTCACCCTGATGGCCAGCTTCATGTGTGGCTGCATCAGGTTGTGTGTGGATCCCAGGTATGTGGGCACCAAGTACCACTACATGCCCAGGTTCTACCTGTCGCCCTGGCTATGAAGGATGGGTCTGGCCCCATTGCCGCGATGGACACAGTGGGGTGGTTCCCTGAGCAGACCATCCAGTTCATCTGGCAAAATGCCTCATCGCCAGACCTCACCAACGGGCACCAAGGCCTCGCCTGGCTGATGGTGAGAGGGGCCCTCCCAGTCAGATCCCTCCTGTACGCCCAGAACGTCGTCTCCACACCCCACTGCCCACGGGAGGACTGCAGTGAGGAGGGGTCAGTGACCCACCTCTTTGCACACTGGGTTCGTGGAGAAGGTGTGGAGGAGGATGGAAGGGCTAGTGTCACACTTCATTCCCAGCAGTTGCGTAACAGAGGACTCTCTGATCTACGGGCTGTTCACGGGGACGCACACGGAGACCAACATCCGGTGCTGCTGGCAGATTATCCACTCGGTGAAAGACGCTCTTTGGTCGGCCGGAAGCTTGTTGGTCTACCAGCACATGGAGCTGTACCCTCCAAATATCTGGACCTGCCTCTCGGTTTTTTTGCACTACCTTACTTTCCCTTTTCTATTTTCTATCTATGATTTATAATTTAAATTTTTAATATTTACTATCGATTTGTATTCCAGGGAGCGCGAAGCGCAGAATCAAATATCACTGTGATGATTGTACGCCGTAGTATCAATTGTTGTTGACAATAAAGTAAAGTAAAGAGGTCTGTGGGAGAATGCTGCTGACTGGCACATTCTCGGCCGCAGGAGGACGTGCTGAGGTTGCACTGAAACTTGGTGCAGCCACTGCAAGGGCCCGGTGGGGAAGGACCACAGTTTAGAGTTCTTCTCCCGTGGGAGTGGGAGGGGAGGGGAGGGGAGGGTGGCGGGGAGTATACCCCTTAACAATGGTGTGTAAAGATGAACCAACATAATGCCACGTGAGTGGCTGGAAGTGTGGAAATGTATAGAATGTGGTGGAAACATCTGTAAAGGATTGAAATTCATTGAATGGTTCATTGTAAATCATTTTATTTTTGAATAAAGAATATTTTATTAATTAAAAAAAAATTTCCCTCACTGGACGTTTTTGGTTACTTGCATCATCAGAGCTCTCTGTGAACTCTAGGAACTGTTGTACATGAAAATCCAGGAGATCGGCAATTTCCATGATACACAACCCACATGATTGGCTGATCAGTTAATGAGCAGGTTTATGTACGGTGTACCTAATAAAGTGGTCACTGAGTGTACATTCTGTATTCTGTCATTGTTTTTTCCTTGTACTACTCCAATGTACCTATGTTTTTAAATAATCCATATGGCTGTCAAATTCAAAGTCAAACGTATTGTCATGTATGAAGTAGAAGTGTATACAGGAGCACTGAAAAACTTACATGTTAAACTTCTGTTTTAAGATCGCACTACTGAAGTCGGGCAACAGTTTACTGGTCGTTCAAAAGGCAAGAAATACTTTATTAATAACAGCTTTTCTCTGGTAAATTGTGGTAAACTATCACCAGAAACAATGAAGACACGTGCAAAGGTGAAGCTGACTCAAGGGACGAGCTGTATGGGTGCAATGCAAAGTCAGAACGTGGCATGCTCGAGGAGAAGTGAGGTCAAGTTGGTGATGGAGTTAGAGTGAGTGAAATGGAGAGGAGCTGAAGCGGAGCAGCTTCAGATCCACCTACATTGGGAGTGAGATGCGATTGATCTAAGGGCCGAGCCAATTTGGAACCGTTAGGAACAGCCTTGGGCTGACTGGCGAGGTCTAGTCCCAAAGCATATCACTGCAGCTGGGCCCAGGTCCTAGTGAATGGCAAATTCAATGTTTGGACGATTTAAACACCAGGCCACATAGACTGAAAAGGCAGGGTGTTGGGACAGGACGCAAGGATTGGGCCGATTCTGCCCACTCTTCTGCAGTGTTCACTCCTCTCTCTGCAGTACCGAGGCTGCAAAACTGCTCCAGCAGTTACACACTTGATATCTACAAGCTTCGTGCCGATTTGCCCCGCTGTGTGATGAAATGATACTAAGGCTATGAGCCTACTGTATCTTGCTTTTATTGTTTGTGTGATTTGTGTTTTTTCCCCTCTTTCTCTGCACATTGGGTGTTGGTTTTTGTTTTAAATGGGTCCTTTCAGGTTTCTTGCTTTGTGACTTCCTATGAGCAGATAAATCCCAAGATTGTATAATTTATACATTCTTTGGTAATAAATCTACTTTGAATCCTTTGAAACATAGCATCAGATAAGCAGTGTTCACAAAAAAATGAAATTATAATTAATGTATTCAAGAAAGAACATAATTAGAAAACAATCTCCATTTTAATGCAAAACAAAGTTTTTCACTGTATCTTGTCATGTGTGACAATAATAAACCAATATTAATAAGTGGGAGGAAACTAAAGCTCCCAGGATAAACATATATGATGACAATAAACATGTAAACTGCACACAGATAGCATCAAAAGTCAGGGGCATCATGTTAGCGTAGTGGTTATCGCGAAGATACTACAGCTGAGGGCATTGGTGATAGGATTTCAGTTCTGATGTCATCCAAAAGGAGTTTGTATGTTCTTCCCATGTGCATGTGGATCACTTCCGGATGCTCCAGTTTCCACCCACAGTCCTATGATATACCAGTTAGGTTAGTTGGCCAATGTAAATTGACCTGTGATTAGGCTAGTGTTAAGTACATGGGTTGCTCAGCAGCATGGCTCATTGACCAGAAGGGCCTGTTCCATGTTGAAGCTCTAAATAAAATATAGATAGAACACAGGTCAGTGGTGCCTTGAGGCAACATCCCTACTGGCTTCAGCATGGTGCCATACCAGGAATCAAGGACAATATTGGTGCCCTGGACAAACATATTTGTGAATTTTCGTTATGCAGCTTCTCTCACCTACCATCTCTTCAAGACTTACAACACTCACAGATTTGGTTTCTGGCCGACTTCAGGATCTTTTGGGAATTATACCACGCTGTCTAACAATCATCCTGGAGTTTGTAAAAGCGGGACTTCATCCATGAGCTATCTTTGATCTTCTGCATGGCTTTGATATCTTCATCCTCAATGAAACCTTGTGAGGAAAACTGATAGGATGCATCCGTTAGAAAGATGGAGGAATGCAGTCAAGAGTGGGAGAGGGGTTGTTGTGAAATGGAAGAGGAAGGAGTCAGGACACTGGAGCAGGGCTCCAATCACAGACCCATTACTGTGCACACAGTGATATTAATTGAATAACAAATCTCGAGGTGCAAACAAAGTCAGCGTCAAAGTTCAGGCAGAGATCAAAACATCGAGAGAAATCCAAAAAACCAGAATCAGGAAACAGGCAGAGTCGATATTCAGCGGGGCAGAGTACAGATATGAATGCTGGAAAGGCTCAGGAAAATTCACTGGTACAATCTGGCAACAAACAGGTGAAAATATAAGACGACTTCTTTTTTGTTTTATGGCGGTTGGCAACCAGTTTTTCAGTGCATTACTGCCACCTGCTAGACTACTGGTGTTCCAACCAAATATGTCCTGGAGTTCTCTACTTTAGACAATCTAGTTCAGCCTGCAGTTCTCTATTAGCACCTCTCTGTAGTTGCAATTCCTCATGAATGCTTAATGCACTCATTAGATAATGCCGCAAACTGCTATTCTTCCCTAATTATGTCACATTTTCATGTAGTTGCATTACTTCAATTACATTGATTTCATCTGCATCACTTGTAAGACTAAAATTGTCTTGCTAAAGAATAGTAATTATCACACGTTATACTTTTAAAATTGCTGTTTTTCCAAGTCTATCTGCTTTTTCAGGTTTTTCTTCTCTTGGATTGTAGCCTGCAGTTGTTTACTGAGATCTCGGAGTCCTTCTTCATTTGCTTCCATGTTTTCATTTTATAATTTGAATGTAAATAATTCAATTTGAAACAAATTCCTTTTCTTTTTGTATCCTTGTAATAATTTCCTCCATTTTCCAATCTCTTTCTAACTCACAGTTGCTCTTGTCAGGTACTTCTATTTGTTGTTGGAGTTCTGCACATTTACCCTGGACTTTAATCCTAAAATCTGAGGATTTTCCTTAAGTTCTGAAACATATTTCTTAAATTCTTGACCATTTGCGATAAATATACTGCCATTAAGATTCCATCTCCCCTGCCTGTGAACTGTTGAATCCTCCATTCAGCGTTTCTTTGACTTCTTCCCACCTAATCCCTTTAATACAAAGATACTTTTCTGCAGACTTGACTAAAATTTTAATTATCAGTTCTTTTGCTTGTTAGCACTGAACAATTAATTGCATCCAACATAAAAAGCACGAAATCCTTTCTACTCATTACTAGTGTATCCTTATTTTTCATATTACAGCCCTCACAATTCATCAGTTTATTACTCCATGTATCTGTTTGCTTGACAGCCTTTTTTTCAGCAAATTCTTTCACTGCCTCTGCATAACTGATTCCTTGAGTTACTTTTACATATTGTATCTCAGCCGCCTTCTTGCTACAAGTGCACCCTCGATAAGCTGAGCTGTGTTCCTCACCACAATTGCAACATTTCAGCCTAGCTCCCACTTCACATTTCCCATATTCATGTTCTCCAGCACATTTCCCACATCTTTGTTTTCCTCTGCAGACCGCCACAATGTGTCCGAATTTCTGACATTTATAGCATCTTAAAGGCGGTGGTATATATATGCTAACCGCATAACACATATACCCTAAGTAAACGCTAGTTGGCAATCTCTCTTCATCAAAGTTAATCATTACTGATAAACTATCACACTTTTTCCCGTTTCTTGTAACTTTCAAACGTTTGGCCTCAATAATTTTTGCTCCTTTTATGTTCTGTTTAATCTCAGCCATAGTAACTTTTGTTGGTATCCCCAAAATACCTCTAGTCCACTTTCTATTGTTGGGTATTGAGCATTGTACTTCTTTGCCGTCTATTTTACTTAATCTTATCACTTTGCCTTGCTGAGCACTATCCCAACAAATCACTAATAGCGATCCATTTCGTAAAATCTTTGCTCTTTTAATCTCACTTATAATTTTGTTGAGCATCTTTGTCAAACAAATCAGGTTCCAGTCACCAAAAGATGCCCTGTCTTCACTTAGTTTTATAATTGCTTTAATCTCATCTTCTTCCCATTGTTTTGCTGTCCTGTTTTGATCATCAACTGACTTCTCAGAGTTTGATATCCCATACCTCTGCTTTCTTTTCTTCCTCTTTCCATTCCATTCCTCTTTCCCACCGACCTCCATCTCTAGTTCTCTTCCACTCTCACCAAAAACTTCCTTCAAAAGCTTGGCTGCTTGGCTCCTTGATTCCTTGATTCCTTGATTCCTTGATTCCTTGATTCCTTGATTCCTTGATTCCTTGATTCCCCCTCCCATTTTCCAGTCAGTTATCTCAACCCACTGCTTCCAACACCAGCCAAAAAACATAAGACTGAAATACACTGAGCAATAAACAGAGAGGCAGATGATAGGTGGAGCACAATGAGACACGGGTGGCAGCAATACAGGGTAATAATGAGAAACAGATGAGAGATGGAGTACTCAGTAATACAGGGGCTGGAGTATAGCAGGAGTGGGGACAGGAGCACATGGCAATACAAAACCACAGACTGACAGCTAGGGGGAAAACACACAAAGAGACAGAGTTCAACTGGAGGTACTGACAGATGGGGGGGCAAGCAAGTGGAGAGTGAGTGACTGGTGAGGTGGGGTAAGCAGTTGGGAAATGGAAGGCAGGGGAGAGCAGCAGAGGTCAGGGCAAGGGTGTTAATGGGCAGAGGAGGGCAAGGAATTGGAATGAGAGAGATAGAACACTAGGGTATCATACTGGTCCTTCAATCCTCAATGTTGTAGTAATTATTTAATCTGTTCTAAGATCAATCTAACTCATCCCTCCTGCACAGCACTCCATTCTTCTATCTGCCATATTCCTATATAGGAGTTTCTCTGACGTACTTAATGTACCTTGCCTCTACCACCACCCCAAGGGTATTCCACGCACCCATCACCCTCAGTGTAAAAATCTTTCTTATTTCTTATATCCCCCCTATACTTTCCTCCACACACCTTATAACTACCTTTCAGAAAGGGTAAGACAACGGTACATGAACGGATCCTCATAATAGGATCAGAAGTGGAGAGAGTGAGCAATTTCAAGTTCCTGGGTATCAATATCTCTGAGAATCTAACCTGATCCCAACATATTGATGCAACTATAAAGAAAGCAAGACACTGGCTATACTTCATCAGGGGTTTGAGGAGATTTGGTTTGTCACCTAAAACACTTGAAAACTTCTGTGGATGTACCGTGGAGAGCATTCTGATTGGCTGCATCACTGTCTGGTATCTGGATGGGGAGGGGGTGCTAGTTCACAGGATTGAAGTAACCTGCGCAGAGTTGTAAAATTAGTCAGCTCCATCATGGGTACTGGCCTCCATAGCATCCAAGGCATCTTCAGGGAGTGGTACCTCAGAAAGTCGGTGTCCATTATGAAGGACCCAATCACCCAGGACATGCCCGGTTCTCATTGCTAACATCAGGAAGGAGGTACAGAAGCCTGAAGGCACACACTCAGCGTTTCAGGAAAGGCTCCTTCCCCTCTGCCATCTAACTTCTAAATGGACATTGAACCCATGAATACTACCACACTTCTTTATTATTGCTGTTTTTACACTATTTTTAATTTAACTATTTAATATACATTATATACTTACTGTAATTAATTTATTTTTTCTCTATATTTATCATGTATTGCATTGTACTGCTGCCGTAAATTTAACAAATTTTACAACATATGCCAGTGAACTGATTCTGATTCTGATTATGACCCCTAGTATTCAGTAATCCCGCTCTGGGAAAAAGTCTCTGACTCTCAGCACGGTAAGGAAAGGAAGGGTTGGATCAGGGATGGAGATGGAGAAGAAAACCCATATGACTGGATCAGCGCTTCTGTGATACAGCTCAGGTTAAGCGACAGGCCAAAAAGTTCTATTTTAACTTCATCAGTCCACAGGACTTGTTTCCAAAATGCATCAGGCTTGTTTAGACGTTCCTTTGAACCTTTTGAATGGAACTTTTTGGCTGCAATGAGCAAAGGTATGTTTGAAGAAAAAAAGGTGCAGAATTTCATGAAAAGAACCCCTCTCCAACTTTTATGCACAGGGGTGGATCGAACATGCTTTGGGCTTGTGTTGCAGCCAGTGGCATGGGGTGTCATGGTCCGGTCTGTGAAGTCTTCCGATTCACGTTCCGGTCTGTGGACTTCGGACTCTGGGTCTTCCAGTTGTCCCTTGTTTCTGTTGAGCTTAATCATAGGCACCTGATGCTTGTCTTGGGGCTGGGAATATAAGTGGCCCTGGGTTCGAGTGTGGGGGGTGGTGTGTCTTGTCAGTATCTTGTCCTTGCCTCCGTTGGGTAAGCCAGACTGTCTTTGCTGTACCCTGAGGCTGGGCTGTTCCAGTCCCTTCCCCTTCCTTCTGGAGCCTTGCCTGCAACCTGTGTCTGGAGCCTTGCTTGCAACCTTTTCAAGTTCAGCCACCAAAGCAAGACTGGAGCCTTGCTGTGTCAAGATAAGAAACTGTCTATTGTTGAGCTGGAACTGTCTCTGTGTCCAAGCCTTCGCTAGGTAGGTCTGGCCATTTGCTGCTACCTAGTGTTGGGAACTGTCTTGTTGTGCTCAGCATTCTGTGTATGGGTTCTGGCCTTATGTCCTGTTCCCAAGGAGGGGTCCTGGCTCTGTGTTCTATGTTCCTGTCTCTCAAGTCCAAGGCTCTATGTTCCTGTGCTGTAGACCAAGGCTCTGTGTTCCTTTCCTCCCCGAGACCAAGTCAAGGCTTCTGGCTTTGTGTTCTGAGGTTCCTGTCTCCCAAGACCATGTCATGTCTTCACCTAGTTCTGGAGTCCGAACCCGAGTCAAGACCCAGGTTCTGGGTCCTTATCCAGTCTCTGCCTCGGAGTCCAAGCCCGGTCTCCTAGTTCCGAGTTCCTAGTCCTAGTCCCGCTTGCCTAGCCACTGTCCTAGCCCAAGTCTATTCTTGTCCTAGCTCCTAGTCTGCATTTAGTCTCATCCCTAATTCTAGTCTCTAGTCCTGTCATGTTCCTAGTACCTCAGTGTCTGTGTCTTGCATTTGGGTCCGCCTTCAATGCCCATTCTATGACACAAGGAACATTCTCTGGTAGAAGGAAGAATTAATTCAATCAAATACCAGCAAATTCTGGAAGGAAACATCACAGCGTCTGTTTTTTTTTTAAAAAAAGCCGAAGATGAAAAGAGGATGGCTTCTACAACAGGATAATGAACCTAAGCACACCTCAAAATCCACAATGGACTATCTCAAGAGGTGCAAGCTGAAGGTTTTGCGGTGGCCTTCCCAGTCCCCTGATCTAAACATCGTCGAGAATCTGTGGATAGACCTCAAGAGCAGTGCATGCAAGACGGCCCAAGAATATCACAGAACTAGAAGCCTTTTGCAAGGAAGAATGGGCAGAAATCCCCCAAACAAGAATTGAAAGACTCTTAGCTGGCTACAAAAAACGTTTACAAGCTGTGATACTTGTCAAAGGGGGCATTACTAAGTACTACTATGCAGGGTGTCCAAACTTTTGCTTTGGGCCCTTTTCCCTTTTTTGTTATTTTGAAACTGTAAAAGAAGGGAAAAAAGTTTTCTTAAAATTTTAAAGAAATGTGTCATCTTTAACTTCAAGCCTTTTGGAAATCAGTTCACCTTTTACTCGCTTAGCTATTCACAGTAACAAATTTTGACCAGGGGTGCCCAAACTTTTGCATGCCACTGTAAACATGCAAAATTAAGTCATTATGCCAGTCAACTTTGCTTCGCCATTTTATCATGACTGATCTAATTTTTCTCTCAGCCACAATACCCTGCCTTCTCCCTGTATCCTAGTATTGAACAGCTTATCAAATGAAGGGGAGTTTGATTGCTCTGGGCCCGTATTCTCTAGATTACATAAGAATGAAAGGAGATCTAATTGAAACCTATCGAATGTTGAAAGGCCTTGATAGAGTGGATTTGGAGAGGATACAGAGTGAATTTTAAAAGCTTTCTCAATCCTCTGACTTCTGGCTAAATGTTGGTCTATTATATGCCATCTTTTTGGCTTTGATTTTTCTTGTTAGCCACGGTTGTGTCATCTTACTATCAAAATGGATTTTCTTCTTTGGGATGTATATATCCTGTATCTGCTGGTCTGCCGTCATTCCTGCTTGTGTTCTTTTTCAATCAATTTTGGCCAACTCTTCTCTCATGCCTCTGTAATACTGATACATCTGACATTTTCTCTGGGAGGTAAAGAGACAAGGAGGGTGAGAAAGAGAGATGGCAAAAAAGAAAGATGAATTCAGCATCACTCAGGAACAGGCAAGTCAGTGTCAGTATTGAAGTGAGAGTCCTATCTCCTTACTAATACTGCCTAATCTCACAGAAGTGAAAAGGACACTCGAAAGAACACAGAGTGACCACTTTATTAGGTACGCCTGTACACTTGCTCGTTCATACAAATATCAGCCAATCATATGATGGCAATGCAATTCAGAAAAGCATGCAAACATGATAAAGAAGTTTAGTTGTGTGATGTTGAGATGTATATAAAAGACTTCGGACTGCGAGCAGGAGATCGCTACAGTAATGGGTAAAGTTTGATATTTTCCCATGCCCAAAGGATTGGGTGAATGAGTGACCCACAGTGCATATTGGATAGGTGACTGTCACTACTTATGATCCATACGTGGATTTTTGGAGTATTCTGTGGCAACCACTTTCATTAACCATTACATGGATTCGGGTGTGTTATGTGGTGTGCTAAGGAATATTCTGTGACTGTCACCTTGTAAAATCTCTAGGTGGATTTTGGAATACAACTCGATGGCTGAGATCTTCTGTGACTGTTACTTCATTTTCCCAGCGTGGAACCTGTGGAATTCTTCGTGATCGCCTCCTTGTTGCATTTTGAATGTTTACAAGTTTCCCCTCTCACCTATTCTGTGGATAGCTGAAACTTTTCAGCTTGCCTTCTCAAAACTTTAAGAACTCATCCTAAGCTTGATGGTTTGGGAGTTCACAACACACAGTCGGAACTCAGCAGGTCGGGCAGCATCCGTGGAAACGATCAGTCAACGTTTTGGGCTGGAATCCAAGCTTGCTTTGACCCCAGCATCTGCAGAGTATTTTGTGTTTAGGGTTTGGGAGTTAACTTCTGTTTAGAAGAGTAGCTTGTTTATTTTTATATATATTTTGAGTAGATACTAATAAATATGGTTTAACATTACACCCTGACTCAGCTAGTGGTCTATTGCTGTTGGTACGTAACGTGAGTAATATTATGAATATTAGATTAAGTATTGTTGGTTTAAATAATTCACTGCAGGTTGTATGTGAATCGCGTGGATTGTGACGTCATGACGCCAGCACCTGACACCCGCGCGCCTGGTCGGTTGGAAGGCGGTTGGGGAGTTTTCCCTCGCGCTTCGGTCAAATCTCAACGGTGACGGGTCGAGGCTGCAGCGGAATGGAAAAGGGGATGTAAGGGACGAGAAAATGTGAATAATGATAGAGAACAACGTCCGGCTCCAAGGCAGGTGATAAGGGAGTTAAAAAAATCTTTAAATTTAACCGAGGGAGTGAGGTAAATGGCACTGACAACAAATCTGAAGAAGGTAATTGGAGAAGTATGGGAAAGGTTCTGCGTAATGGAGCGTCGTTGGCTGTTTGTAAAGATCCAGAGCAGAGGAGGAAAGTAGAAAGGAGAGCGTGAGGGGAAAATGTTCAGAGCTGATAACGGGAGCACCAATTAAAGAAAACTTAGAACTAAAGAAAAACATTGAAGTAGAGTTGGAGACTGCGATAAAAAGATTGAAACTGAGGAATGGAGAAAAGGTTGATAGCACATCTGTTATGTTAATACTTCAGGATTAAATTTTACCAGAGAAAATAACAATTAGATTCATGAGCTTTAGTTTCAGAGCCCATGTTCCAGCACCATTTAGGTGTTATAAATGTCAGAAATACAGGCGTGTAGCGGGGTGTAAAGGAAGGCAGAGATATGGCAGATGTGGAGAAGAACATTTGTATGAGCGGTGCGGACAAGATGAACCGGTAAAATGTCATTGTGGTGGGTCAAACGTGTCCGATGGGGGATGTGAAATTGGGGAAAAAGCGATGGAAACCCAACAAATGAGGCAAGAGTGTAATGTGTGGTATGTGGATGGTGAACAGTGAGAGATGGAAATGATTCAGATGCAAATACAGAACAAGATCAGTGAAATAATTCAACACTAGTGATTAGTACAGATAAATTAGGTTTCTTCATGGCAAATGTTATTCTGTGCAGGAAGAATTAAAACGGAAAGATAAAAGGCGGCAGTGAGGTGAGTGTGAGAGCAGTCATGCGAGAAAGTGCAGGTAGAACTGAGTCAGAATGATCCAGACCAGGGTAACAAATACTAATTCTGTTAATTCTTCAGTGGGATGGACAGGAATGTGAGGATACCAGATGTGCAAGAAACATGGCTTCACCCAGCACCAGATTCTGTAATTAGTGGTTATGATAGAGTGAATGGAGGAGGTGGTAGTTGTGCAACTTTTGTTACACAATTTACAATATAGACAACTAAAAGAAGGCCCAGAGTACATGGAAAACAAAATATGGGGAATGGAAGAAAAAAAAATTAGTTGAGTATAGAAATCCAATCAATAGTAAGGGAAACAAATCAAAAGGTGAAACAGGAATGTTGGAGTAAGTTATACATCAGCAGCATCACACAGCATGGTCTAGAAAAGTTGTGCATCAAGGTTAATCAGTGGTGGCAATGCAGGTGGAGTTGGGAGAGACACTGCTAGAACTGAGAAGAACACAGATTGTGTTTACACATTGGGTAAACCTATAACGGCGTGGAGAAAATCATCCAACTAAACAACTTTTAGATCCATGGTGGGTAAAAGAAAGGAAGGAAATCAGAAGTTTTGCATGGAGTATTGAAGGAAATAAGAAAGGATAGGAATTAGTCATAAGGCAGTGAATTCTACAGTGTCTGATTTTAACATTTAAAAACTGGGTGAGGATAAATGTTGACTTCTCAGTGTGTATACGTGAAATGACAACTTAGCAGTGGGTGGAGGAAGTGAGATTGATGAGAGTTGTAATATTACCTGATTCAAGCAGAAGAATCAGTCCAAATGATTTATGTTCAGAGGCACGACCGGACATTATGTATGAGATAATATAAACCTTATTTAAACTTAAAATGAGGGGAATCTACATGTTTTATGTGGATTTCATTTTGGAGGGAATGGACAAGTGGATAAGTTAGCAAAGGAGGTAATTTGATGAGCAGAATTGGCATTCAACTAAATTACAGTAAAGGAGAAATGAAAGACATTAAAACTGGAGAAAACGATGGGATGAAGAGAGAACTGGAAGACATCTTTATCATACCCAAAAGGAAGTACATTATTTTTAATGAAGAAACACATTAATGGGAAGTGTGGATATTGTAATCAACAGGAAATAGTTCAGCATGTAATGGTGAGTTGTCCCAAAATTTAATTTACAGACTATGGCTGCTTTGCAGTGGTCACCAACCTCCGGGCCGCGGACCGATACATTGCCGCAAAGAGTGCAGTCGTGCAGCTGTAGTTGGAACGCACCAGCACATCTTTAAGAAAAAAGCTGAAATAAACAAGCTAATTAATTAAGTGCGGCCTGGCACATAAATATCAGCCCAGATCAGAGGCGACGCTGATCTGGGCCAACATTTATGTGCTGCGCGGCACCTAATTAATTAGCTTGTTTATTTTGGCTTCTTTCTTAAAAGATGTGCTGGGTGCATTTTGGCTACAGCTGCACCGCTGCATTCTTCGCGGCAATGTATTGGTCTGCGGCCCGGAGGTTGGGGACCACTGTTTTAAAGTTATCACGGAAGAAAATACAATTTAAAATTAACAATATTGTGCAGAAAGGATCACAGGTTAACTATTTTAAATATTTTCAAAGATCTAAAGCAGTTCTATTATTAAAGATTATAAATTATACATTGAAATCTGTCTTCTTACAGGCAGCCATGAAGCAAGAAACCCGAATAACCCAATTAAAAATAGACCAAAAACCACTGCGCAGAGGAAGAGAGGACGAAAGTACACATCGTGCAAACAGAAGCAAGCCAACAGTACCTCAAACTAGACTGAGTCCCATATCTACTCCCAGAGCAGCTGTAGTAGGCCCAAACCTCAGTCCCCAGTACATCATGCAACCAGGGTGGAAACACAGCAGCTGGATCATTTCACAGCCTTGGTTCTGTGGAAGAAGGAGTAAATAGTCGCAGAACAAACAAAATCAGCCCAACCTTCGCCTCCCGACCTGACACTTGGGCTTCCAGTCTATCTGAGCAGAAGTTTAAATTGTCCAAGTACAGGGTAGTGCCATGTTCTAGGTCTTACATCCTGGTGCCGTAATACGCTTGGGCAGCCCAGCCTGCAGCTATACTTGATCTCACCAAATCACCTGGGTGCTTGGAGTGATCCAGCTTTGCACCTGGGTTAGGTGGATGGACGTTGAAACACTTCTGCATCATCTCCTCTCCAAGTTGCTCACTCCATCTCCAACAGTGATATCAACTCAGTCTACAACCCCAGCTCGGACATTTTGCATCTTGCAATGCCACAGCATGGCTCATTCCCCAAACCAGCCTTGCTTCTGCCTGTCTCCTCACTGGCTGAGGCAGTAGGTCAGAACAATTTTCTTCAGAAAAGATGTTAGTAGTAATGTTTTTAATTTGCAGATCTTGCCTTACGAGCTACTAGTATGCTGTCATATGTCTTCGGTAGCATACATTCATTGGCCACTTTATTAGCAATTAGCAATGTGCCTATACCTATAATCTCTCAAACTCTCTCATGCACCATACAGATCTATTTATACTACCATTTTCACCTTCATCTGCTTCATAAGATTTGGGATTCTGGCCTTCTGTGTTCTTAGTGAGATCAAAGGACTCCTTTTTCCATTTTCCTGTTTTCACTGCCCTGTATTCAAAAGCGTCAATCTGGTCATTTGACGTGGAGAGCCATGATTGCCCAAGCGTGTAACGTGCAAGGCACATGATGAAGATAGTCAGGCACCATTTTTCTAATTCGGGAAACTGTTATACAGTACTGCCTCTGCATCACGCTTGTCCACTTCTCTGCCCGCCTCTGCTTCCTTTTCGAGTTCCTTGTGTCTGTCCCCTTTTGTGTTTGCTTCTTTCCTATCCTTTGTTGCTTCCACAAGCCCTACCCCCCACCACCTGACCTCTCCACCATGAACTTGACGAAGGGTCTTGGCCCGAAACGTCAACTGTACCTCTTCCTAAAGATGCTACCTGGCCTGTTGCGTTCACCAGCAACTTTGATGTGTGTTGCTCCTATTCAGCAGTGCCTTTCTCTCACCCATCTGTACTTTTCTGGTGTCACCTGACCCACCTCCTGTCTTCCTCTTCATCATTCAGTTTCTGCTGATCTCCAGCCACTGCTTTGTCCTTGCATCTGCTTTTCACACACTATTCCCTGGGATTCCAGTTTTCATCCACTGGGTTCAGGTTTGGTCCTGCCTCTGGAAGGAAATGTCTGACAGCCGGCTTAAGACTGGGCCATCCAAATGCCAGTTCAAGGTTTTACTCCATGTTCCTTTTCTTTATCACCTG
The DNA here is from genome assembly GCF_030028105.1 of Mobula birostris. Taxonomy (NCBI): domain Eukaryota; kingdom Metazoa; phylum Chordata; class Chondrichthyes; order Myliobatiformes; family Myliobatidae; genus Mobula; species Mobula birostris. Next base: position 92,303,516 of record NC_092379.1, read on the forward strand.
GTTCCATATTCCCAGCCTCTAAAATCTGGCTCCCAGACTCCAGATCTAGATTCCTTGCCCCTAGCATTGAGTATCGTACCTTAGATCCAGTCTATCTTCATCAGGTGCAGGTTCCCTACTTCCTGATCTGATTCCCTTCTCCTGGATCTAGTATGTAGGTTTACTGCCTTCCTTCTCATGCCATATAGTTCAAAGCATGGTTTCCCATCTCCCAGTTTTGCTCACTCAGTTTTGGGCTGTGATCTGCAATCTTCTAGCTGGGCCATACCAGTTTTGGGCTTGGTCGCCTCAGTCTGCAAGCCCTTTCCGGTGAACTTCAGGTAGGCCCACCAGCTGAAGATGATGGCAGCCCTACCAGTCAACAGTCTGAGGGCCACCAGTGCAGTGAGTAGGTGGGGTTCCATTGGTCCAGTGTGAGGGTGTCCGCCTGTTCTGAGAGAATATGGTCACAGCTATAAATGATACTCCAGAGACAAGGTAATATGATATTGCTCTCTGGCAGAGAAGGGCACAGATCTGAGGAATGGGCTGTTTCAGGGCCAGCTTCTATCTTGCAGATATCAGACCATTGAACAGTTCTGCTGTATAATTAGATGGTCTCATGACTTCAGAACTTGCCTCATTATGATCTTGCACATGACTACATGAAAATGTAGACTGTTATGAGTACAGCTTACAACATCACAGAAAATCAGCCTCTCTTTCATGGAGTCTGTCTACAATTCTCACAGCCTCAGTTTAGCAGCCATCATAATCAAAGGCACCCCCCCCATCCCCCCCACCCACCTCCACTTATTTCCTGGTCCCCTCCCTCGTCGGGCACATTACAGCAAAACCCAAAAGCATTACCACCAGGCTCAAGTACAGTTTATCCCGTCTTTCCTTGGCAATAGGACAGATACACCAGGGAGAATTAACAAATTCTTCAAGGTAAATTTATAATCAAAGTACGTATACTGTATGTCACCATAAGGAACTCTGTGATTAATTTTCTTGCGGGCCTACTCAATAAATCCAATAACCATTATAGCATTAATGAAAAACTGCACCAGCAGGGTGGACAGCAAACTGCAAATACAAAAAGGAAAAGGAGAAATAATAATTATAAATAAATAATGCTGAGAATATAAGATGTAGTGTCCTTGAAAATGTATTCATAGTGAAGTGATGTGATGTACTACACTGTACTGCTGCTGAAGAACAATAAATTGAACGAAGGAGGTCAGTGAAAATTAACCTTATTCTGAGTATATTTCATCACTGTTTTGTATGCTTCCATCTTCCTATGCAGTTGCTGTGTTGACATGTAAAGGGGTGTCATGTGATGTTGCATGACACTGGGGGCTAAAGGGTCTCTTCCTGTGCAGTTCTGTTCTTTAACATTCCCCTGTGATGTATTACAGGTGGTTTGCTCCATGATAATTGGCCTCATGGGAGCTCACACTTGACACTGTTGAGGCTGCCTAACTAGAGTACACGAGGGAGTGAAGTAGGGGTGAGACATGATTGCTGAGGGTTTTGGTCCAAAACCCAACTGTTTATACCCCTCCATGGACTGAATACAGAGAAACGCACAAAATGTTGCAGGAACTCAGGTCAGAAAGCATTTATGGAGTCTGGGCGTTTCGGATGTATACTCTCCATAAATGCTGTATGATCCTCTGAACTCCTCCAGCATTTTGTATGTTGTTTTGCTCAAGATTTTCAGCATCTGTAGAATTTCTTATGTTTATTATTTTAACTTGACTTGAGCCTGAGCGGGACAGACAGAATGTATTCCCCCAATGTTTCGACAAGCTGCTTTCTAACTGGTAGATGGTTGGTGGGAGTGACAGCTGATTGGTTTTGTTTCAACTAAGTTCCATCCATTCATTTTTCTGACAATCATTTGGAAAAGGTAAGAGACAAACCCACTCCCCACCCTCTAAAAGAGTGGTTCTCAACGTGGGCAATATGGCCCCTGGGGCCATGACAGTTTGTATGGGCCATGATAACTTTTCTATTTATATCTAAAATATATCAATAAATATAAATTAATATATGTGATTTAACTGGAATCATGAATGAAACGAATGAAAAAATATGCTAATTCCAACTTAAAAGCTGTCAGAATTTGCCAGGTTTTCCATATCAAAACCCTCATCAGAAGGGGTTTACTGTGGAAACCCTAGCGTAGCCTGTGTTATAGTAAGCTAATTAATACTGTTGACCTTCAGGTACAAACTGAAGATTGGGCAGGTTTGTCTGCCCGAATACCAGTCAATATGTAGAAGGCTGGTTCTGTTGGCTGCAACCGACAGCTGTGTATTATAATACTTATAAAACATGACATGAAGGCTGCAGTTACTCCAGTGGGGTCATCTGACAGAAACAGCGAAACTGCAGAGACGAGAACATGTGAAGTCTACCATTGCATCGCTGTCCACGACAACTTCCATGGTTCGGAAAATCAAATCACTTTTCTTGTCAAGTACATGTTCTTTATCGTCCAATAGAATTTGCATATGTTATACTATTTGAAATCAGATTTTTGACATCTACAAACTGAGTAAAAAGCCAGTTTTATTTTTGCATATATATTCAATACTGATATTTTTTCATGTGAAGTTTTAAGTGAGGAAATGGGTTTTTGCCCAAAAGCCTAAGACATAACAAAGGTGAAACTATGTTTGAAGAAGTGAAGAGCTATTTCTTGGAAAACAATATTCCACCGGTGAATATAATGGCTTGTGCAACTGGTGGTGCAGCTTCAATGGTAGGATACAGAAGATTCATTGATTATTTTCATAATGCTGCTCCTGATGTTTGTTGCAGACGCTATGGCATCCACCATTACCACCTCACTGCAGTAGCAGCACCTGTCAACTTCATCAGGTCAAATGCACTTCAAGATCCTCTTTTTCAACAACTTATTTTGGGGAAAAAACAACATTTTTGAATAGATACTTCTGCATACAGTGGTGCAATAGTTATCAAAAGGTAATTATATTTGTTTTGTTGAACCTTGGGATAATATTACTGTATAGCATTTCTAAATGATGAACAGCCTTTATCAAATTCTTGCTGCACACTTTGTTTCAGAGACCAGCTGAAGATGCATATACCATATCGGGTGGTGGAACCATTTATGGTGAATGTGAATGATAACACCAAATAGCAAGAATCTCTTATTGAGCTGCAGAGTGATTTAACAGCTGAAATAAGATTCAAATGCAGCAAGCAAAATTTCTGAGTAACTACTGATATTCACAATGTTTCCACAGCTCTTGGAGAATGCAAAATTATTTTTAATTGAATTTCCCACCTTTTGTCCAGTTGGATGTGGTTTTAGTCAAGCTCTTCACCTGCTAGTAAAACTCTGTAACCATCTTGCTGTTGTGAAAAGATAAAGTATTTGATCTTCGATTATCTTTAACCAAGTTGCCACCAGATACTCAAAAACGCTAATTTTCATCAGACACAAAAGTCTCACCAAATACACAAAGTAACAATATTAAGCACTTTTTTTCATTGCTTGGAAAAATGTTTTATAAACACATTATAAATCAAGGATTGTATACAGAGCTTTGAAATAGTTTTTTTTTCACATACAGCTGTAACATTATATTTAACATAAAATAATACCTACAACCTGATAAACATAAATATTGATTTTAGATTAGAATATTTGGTACAGTTGATCAAACATTTAGCAACTGATTGAGTGGGGTGAAGTCACAGACAACTGAAATTCACAAGTAGAGAAAGGTTGACAACTACAGCCTTTTAGACATGTCTGAAAACATGATTTGGAGGGGGAGGGGTGATTCTTAACTGCCTGTTGCCTTTGACCTCCTACATGGGATGGGGGTGGACTTGGGGGCTGCTGTTGGAGATGACAATATCCAATATGGAACCCTTATTTCTTGCCTCTACCATCTGGCATACTCCACAAATGATACTGGTCCAATTGATGTCTTTTTCATGCTTGAGTCTCTCAAATCTGGTGAGGCCAAAGATCCAGTGCCAGGCCTCCTTGGCATCAGTGGCCACAAGGTCCAGGATCTTCTAACCTGCTTTTAAAAACTATGGCAAAGCAGTGGCCAGTAGACATCTTCATGCCATTCTGCTGCATACCCTCCAAGTAGTAACCTGCCTCAACTTCTAGATGTTGTAATTCGAGACTGCATGGGATCAGGGTTGGGGAATGGGAGTAGGACAAGCAGAGATCAGAACAAGAAATTCAGATTCATAAACATGAGGTTCTGCAGCTACTGGAAATCCAGAGCAACACACAAAATGTTATTTATTTAGAGATACAGTTCAGATCAAGCTTCTCTGGCTCAACTAGCCACACTGCCCAGCGAACCACCTACTTAACACTAGTCTCATCACAGGGCAATTTACAATGATAAATTAATCTATTCACCAGTACGTCTTTGGACTGTGGGAGGTGGGTGGGAATCGGACCAGCCAGAGGAAACCCAAGCAGTAACAGATAATGTACAGACTGCTGACCAATGGCACTAGAATTGAAATCCATACTCTGATGCCCCAAACTGCAATAGCATCATGTTAACCACTTTTCTACCATGGCATCCTATAATGCTGGAGGGACTCAGCAGGTAAGGGGGCATCTATGGAGAGGAAGAAAGAGTCAACATTTTGAGCCAAGACCCTTCATCATGATGAGTTCTGAAATCTCAACTCTTTAATCTCTCCACACAGCACTGCCTGACCTGCAGATTCAGATTTATGTATCACATGTACATCAAAACATACAGTTTAATCAAAGACCTCTTTCAACCCAAACATGCACTCTTCTCCCCTTTCCCATCAAGATTTTAAAAAGCTTGAAAACACATACTACTAGGCTCAGTACAGGGTTGTGATGACCTCATTATAGGAAATATGTGAAGCTTTAGAGGTGTAGAGGAGACTTACTTGGATGCTGCCTGGACTGAAAATAGATTGAGCAAACTAGTGCTTTTCTGTTTGGAGTGAAGGAGGATGACAGGTTACTTAATAAATGTGTAGAAGTAGATAGGCTTAGGTATAAAGTTTATAGCCAGGGACTTTTTTGGCAGGGTGGAAATGACTACTATGATAGGGGGCATTACTTTAAAATGATTGGAAGAAGGTATAGGGGGGAAATATTAGAGGTACGTTCTTACACGGTGAGTGATGGATGTGTGCATGGAACACACTGCCTAGCTTGGTGGAAAAGGCAGGGACATTAGAGGCATTTAAGAAACATAGGCACATGGACGATGGATTATATTCATCTTAGAATTGGTTAATTGCCTATACTGTGCTGTAATGTTCTATGTTCTATATTATAGGACATAGAACATGGAGCTTATATTAAATGGAGCTTATATCTCAGAGATGAAGTCTTGATCACACAATCTAACTTGTGGTGACCCTGCACCTTATTTTCTACCTTCACTGTACTTTGTCTGTTAACATATTCTATATTGCTTTTCCCTTTGTACTACCCTGATATCAGTATGTTTTCAAATGATCAAGTTCTAATTTATTGTCATTCAACTATACACATGTATACAATTAAACAATTCAACATTCCTCTGAGACTGAGGTGCAAAACACAGTTCAAATTACAAGATATAAATAAGTAAACAAAGTAAAAATATTGAAGCAGTGTTCCTGAGTTCTTGAAATGTTTGGAAATGAAATGGTGGAGGAGGAAGAAGCTATTCCTTAAAAAGCTGAGTGTGTGCCTTCAGGCTCTTGCACCACCTTCCTGATGGTAGGAATGAGAAAAGGGCAATCTATCAATCTCTGCCCAATATATACCTAAAGACTTAGCCTCCACAGGCACTTATGGCAATGAATTCCACAGATTCACCACTCTCCGGCTAAATAAATCCTTCCTTATCTCTATTCTAAAAGGATTCCCCTCTATTCTGAGGCTTTGTCCTCTGGTCCTAGACTGTCCCATCATAGGAAACATCTACTCTACAGCACTCTGTCTACCCTTTCAATGTTCGATAGATTTCAATGAGATGGTCACTCATTTTTCTGAATTCCAATGAGTACAGGTCCAGACCATTCAAAACCTCTTATGTTAACCCTTTCATTCCTGGGATCATTCTCATGTTCCTCAGGACCCTCTGCAATGCCAGCAACTCCTTTATTAGATAGGAGCCCCAAAGCTGCTCACAATACTCCAAGTGTGGTCTGACCAATGCCTTATGTAGTGTCAGAACAAGAGGAACAGATGCGCAGTAGATTAATAAAGGGAGAGGGTTGGTGCACTGTCAGGCATTTAGAAATGCATCTCAAAGAATTAGGTGACAATTCTGGTGAATTCCAATGCCCTGGGGCAACCAGATCAAAGACTCAAGACAAGTTGTAAATATCATGTTTATCAAAGCTGCCTTGTTATAATAAAGGATCGGTTTGTAATTTGGAACACCACCGACTCACAATCATAGTTCTTCTGTGTTTGGGTATTTTCAACTCATTTTCTCTCCCACCTCCTGGTTATGGTGCTGACTCCACTGCCTCATTGTTGGAAGGATGTGGAGGATATAGAGAGGGTGCATAAGGATGCTGCCTGGACTAGAGCACCTAACTTATGAAAACAGGTTAAGCAAGCTGAGAATTTTCGCTCTCAATGATGTAGGATGAGAAGAGACTTGATAAAGGTGTACAAGATGATAAGAGCCATAGATTGAGTGGATAGCCAGAGACTTTTTCCCAAGACAGGAATGGCTACAGGCAGGTTTATGTAGGGTAGACCTAATAAAGTGGCCACTGAGTGTACATTCTGTATTCTGTCATTGCTTTTCCCTTGCACTACTCCAATGTACTTATGTTGTTAAATAATCCGTATGGCTGTCAAATTCAAAGTCATATTTTTTATCTTATATGAAGAACAAGTGTATACAAAAGTAAAAATTTTCACTGTATCTCATCATATGTGACAATCATAAACCAATATTAGTAAGTGGGGGAAACTGAAGCTCCCAGGGTAAATATATATGATGACAGTGAGCGTACAAACTCCATACACAGCATCAAAGGTCAGGGGGGGTGTCAGGGTAGCATAGTGCTTAGCGCGAAGGTACTACAGCTGAAGGCATCGGTGACTGGAGTTCAATTCCGACACCATCTGTAAGGGATTTGTACGTTTTTCCCATCCGCATGTGGGTATCCTCCAGATGCTCCGGTTTCCACCCACAGTCCTATGATATACCAACAACACACATCAAAATTGCGGGTGAACGCAGCAGGTCAGGCAGCATCTCTAGGCAGAGGTACAGTCGACATTTCAGGCCAAGACCCTTCGTCAGGACTAACTGAAGAACGAGTTAGTAAGGGATTTGAAAGTGGGAGGGGGAGGGGGAGATCCGAAATGACAGGAGAAGACAGGAGGGGGATGGTTGGAGCCAAGAGCTGGACAGGTGATTGGCAAAGGAGATATAAGAGGATCATGGGACAGGAGGCCCAGGGAGAAAGGCAAGTGGGGGGGGGGGAACCAGAGGATGGGCAAGGGGTATAGTCAGAGGGACAGAGGGAGAAAAAGGAGAGTGAGAGAAAGAATGTGTGTATAAAAATAAATAATGGATGGGGTACGAGGAGGAGGTGGGGCATTAGCAGAAGTTTGAGAAGTCAATGTTCGTGCCATCAGGTTGGAGGCGACCCAGACAGAATATAAGGTGTTCCTCCAACCTGAGTGTGGCATCATCTTTACAGTAGAGGAGGCCGTGGATAGACATGTCAGAATGGGAATGGGTTGTGGAATTAAAATGTGTGGCCACTGGGAGATCCTGGTTTCTCTGGCAGACAGAGCGTAGGTGTTCAGCAAAGTGGTTTCCCAGTCTGCGTCGGGTCTCGCCAATATATAGAAGGCTGCATTGGGAGCACCAGACGCAGTATATCACCCCAGCTGACTCACAGGTGAAGTGTCACCTCACCTGGAAGGACTGTCTGGGGCCCTGAATGGTGGTAAGGGAAAAAGTGTAAGGGCATGTGTAGCACCTGTTCCGCTTACAAGGATAAGTGCCAGGAGTGAGATCAGTGGGGAGGGATGCGGGGGACGAATGGACAGGGGAGTCGCGTAGGGAGTGATCCCTGTGGAAAGCAGATGTGTGTTGCTTGAATTTCCAGCATCTGCAGAATTCCTGTCGTTTGTCTATGATATACCAGTTGGGTTAATTGGTCATTGTAAATTGACCGGTGATTAGGCTAGTGTTAAATACATGGGTTGCTTGGTGGCATTGCTCATTCTCCAGAAGGGCCCGTTCTGTGTTGAAGCTCTGAATAAAATATAGATAGAACGCAGGTCAGTGGTGCCTTAAAGGCTGGTTTATACTTGTGCGTCAAATGTACGTCGTAAGTACGGCGTAGCCACGTACCCTACGCTGTACTCTATGCCAAACACTATGCCTTAGCCTAACGTGCACCTCTCCCAAACTGAACCCGTTGCGGCAACGCAGAACGAAACAACTGTGATTGATCCACTTGGTAGCATCGCATTTCCTCCTCTTGCCAGTCTCTGAGTATACTGTGCGTACACTGATGCAAAATAAATGGTTGGAGACGATGAACCAAATCGTCAAATCTACCTGCCGACATCTGAAAATATTTGAAATGCATTTCCTCGTCCATATCTCTCAGTGGCAGGACAAGCACAGAAAATTCACCCTCCTTCAGTTTCAGTCGCCATTGTTTCAGTTTGAGTTTCGTTGTGTTGAGTTTCAACACGAAGAAACTCAACACAGTGGCATAGAAACCCCACCGCCAACTAGTGTTTTGGCGGTGAATTACAGAGAGACGCAGACATACCAATGCACAAGTATAAGTGCTCGCAACGGCGTAGCCCACTTGTGTAGGCTATGGTGTAAGCTAGTACGCACAAGTATAAATCAGCCTTAAGGCAACAACTCTACTGGCTTCAGCATGGTGCCATACCAGGAATCAAGGAATACAAGTAATTCAAGGACCGGTGTCTCAGTAAGGCAGCGTCCATTATTAAGGACCTGCAGCACCCAGGACCTGCCCTTCTCTCACTGTTACCATCAGGAAGGAGGTACAGAAGCCTGAAGGCACACACTCAGCGATTCAGGAACAGCTTCTTCCCCTCTGCTATCTGATTCCTAAATTGACATTGGACCCGTGAACACAACCTCACTTTTTTAATGTACATTATTTGTTATTTTGCATGATTTTAAATCTATGCAATATACACATACTGCAATTGATTTACTTATTTATTAAGTATTATTATTATTTTATTTTTTTCTTCTTCTTCTATATTTTCTACTGCATTGAACTGCTGCTGCTAAGTTAACAAATTTCATGACACATGCTGGTGATAATAAAACTGATTCTGATTCTAAACATTGATATTGTTGATGCCCTGGACAAACACTTCTGTAAATTTTTGTTACGCAGGTTCTCTCGCCTACCATCTTCCCAAGACTTGTGCAACACTCACAGATTTGATTTCTGGCTGATTTTAGGAATCATACCACACTGTCCGGCAATCATCCTGGAGTTTGTAAAAGCGGGACTTCATCCATGAGATAGCTTTAATCTTTTGCATGGCTTTGATATCTTCATCCTCAATGAAACCTTGTGAGGAAAACTGATAGGATGCATCCGTTAGAAAGATGGTAGAAAGGGAGAGTGGGAGGAAGTGTTTTGTGAATTGGAAGAGGAAGGGGGGACAGGACAGGCAAGTGGAGAATGAGAAACTGGTGAAGTAAGAGTAAACAGTTGAGAGATGGAAGGCAGGGGAGAGCAGAGAAGGGTACGGGAAGGGTGTTAATGGGCAGGTGAGAACATGGAATTGTAATGAGTGAGATAGAAAACTAGACCACAATATGGGCACTTTGGCCCACAATATTGTGCCAATTTTTAACATACTCTACGATCAATCTAACCCTTCCCATCTATATAGCACTCCAGTTTTCTATCATGCATGTACCTATATGAGAATTTCTTAAATGTACTCAATATATCTGCCTCTACGACCATCCCTGGTGTGTGTGTTCCACACATCCAACACAACTCACTTTCTTACCACCTCTATACTTTCTTCCACACACCTTAAAATTATTACCTTTGATATTCATCTTTTCCACCCTGGGAACAAGTCTGGCTATCCACATAATCTATGCCTGCTATGATCTTGTATATCTCTGTCAAATCACCTCTCATTCTCCTTCACTCCAGAGAGAAAAGCCCTAGCTTGCTGAACTTATCCTCATAAGACCATGTGAGGATAGGTTGAAGTAGGTCAAATATGATGGCAGAATACAGCATTAATGATAAGACTCTTGGCAGTGTGGAGGATCAGAGGGATCTCGAGGTCCGAGTTCATAGGACACTCAAAGCTGCTCTGCAAGTTGACTGTGTGTTTAACAAGGCATACAGGGCATTGACCTTCATCAACCATGGGATTGAGTTCAAGAGCTGAGAGGTAATGTTACAGCAATATAGGACCCTGGTGAGACCCCACTTGGACTACTGTGCTCAGTCCTGGTAACCTCACTACAGGAAGGATGTGAAAGCTATTTAAAGGGTGCAGAGGAGACTTACAAGGATATTGCCTGGATTGGGGAGCATTCCTTATAAGAATAGGTTGAGTGAACTCGGCCTTTTCTCATTGGAGCGACAGAGGATGAGGTGACCCGATAGAGGTGTATAAGATGCTGAGAGACATTGATCGTGTGGATAGTCAGAGGCTTTTCTCCAGGGCTGAAATGGCTAGCATGAGAGGGCACAGTTTTAAGGTGCTTGGAAGTAGGTACCGAGGAGATGTCAGGGGTAAGTTTTTTACGCAGACAGTGTTGAGTGCGTGGGATAAGCTGCCATCGACGGTGGTGGAGGTGGATACAATAGGGTCTCTTAAGAGACTACTGAACAGGTACATGGAGCTTAAAAAAGTAGAGAGCTATAGGTAACCCTACGTAATTTCTAAAGTAAGTACATGTTCAGCACAGCATTGTGGGCCAAAGGGCCTGTATTGTGCTTTAGGTTTTCTATGTTTCTATGAAGTCTAGGCAGCATTGTTTTTTTCATAGAAAAGAACAGCACTGAAATGGGCCCTTCAGCTCATCTAGTCCGTCCCCTTGGAATACATAGAAACATAGAAAATAGGTGCAGGAGTAGGCCATTCGGCCCTTCGAGCCTGCACCGCCATTTATTATGATCATGGCTGATCATCCAACTCAGAACACGACCCCAGCCTTCCCTCCATACCCCCTGACCCCCGTAGCCACAAGGGCCATATCTAACTCCCTCTTAAATATAGCCAATGAACTGGCCTCAACTGTTTCCTGTGGCAGAGAATTCCACAGATTCACCACTCTCTGTGTGAAGAAGTTTTTCCTAATCTCAGTCCTAAAAGGCTTCCTCTCTATCCTCAAACTGTGACCCCTCGTTCTGGACTTCCCCAACATCGGGAACAATCTTCCTGCATCTAGCCTGTCCAATCCCTTTAGGATCTTATACGTTTCAATCAGATCCCCCCTCAATCTTCTAAATTCCAACGAGTACAAGCCCAGTTCATCCAGTCTTTCCTCATATGAAAGTCCTGCCATCCCAGGAATCAATCTGGTGAACCTTCTCTGTACTCCCTCTATGGCAAGGATATCTTTCCTCAGATTAGGGGACCAAAACTGCACACAATACTCCAGGTGTGGTCTCACCAAGGCCTTGTACAACTGCAGTAGTACCTCCCTGCTCCTGTACTCAAATCCTCTCGCTATAAATGCCAGCATACCATTCGCCTTTTTCACCGCCTGCTGTACCTGCATGCCCACTTTCAATGACTGGTGTATAATGACACCCAGGTCACGTTGCACCTCCCCTTTTCCTAATCGGCCACCATTCAGATAATAATCTGTTTTCCTATTTTTGCCACCAAAGTGGATAACTTCACATTTATCCACATTAAATTGCATCTGCCATGAATTTGCCCACTCACCCAACCTATCCAAGTCACCCTGCATCCTCTTAGCATCCTCCTCACAGCTAACACTGCCACCCAGCTTCGTGTCATCCGCAAACTTGGAGATGCTGCATTTAATTCCCTCATCCAAGTCATTAATATATATTGTAAACAACTGGGGTCCCAGCACTGAGCCTTGCGGTACCCCACTAGTCACCGCCTGCCATCCTGAAAAGGTCCCGTTTATTCCCACTCTTTGCTTCCTGTCTGCTAACCAACTCTCCACCCACACCAATACCTTACCCCCAATACCGTGTGCTTTAAGTTTGCACACTAATCTCCTGTGTGGGACCTTGTCAAAAGCCTTCTGAAAATCCAAATATACCACATCCACTGGTTCTCCCCTATCCACTCTACTAGTTACATCCTCAAAAAATTCTATGAGATTCATCAGACATGATTTTCCTTTCACAAATCCATGCTGACTTTGTCCGATCATTTCACCGCTTTCCAAATGTGCTGTTATCACATCCTTGATAACTGACTCCAGCAGTTTCCCCACCACCGACGTTAGGTTAACCGGTCTATAATTCCCCGGTTTCTCTCTCCCTCCTTTTTTAAAAAGTGGAGTTACATTAGCCACCCTCCAATCCTCAGGAACTAGTCCAGAATCTAACGAGTTTTGAAAAATTATCACTAATGCATCCACTATTTCTTGGGCTACTTCCTTAAGCACCCTGGGATGCAGACCATCTGGCCCTGGGGATTTATCTGCCTTCAATCCCTTCAATTTACCTAACACCACTTCCCTACTAACATGTATTTCGCTCAGTTCCTCCATCTCACTGGACCCTCTGTCCCCTACTATTTCTGGAAGATTATTTATGTCCTCCTTAGTGAAGACAGAACCAAAGTAATTATTCAATTGGTCTGCCATGTCCTTGCTCCCCATAATCAACTCACCTGTTTCTGCCTGCAGGGGACCTACATTTGTCTTTACCAGTCTTTTCCTTTTTACATATCTATAAAAGCTTTTACAGTCCATTTTTATGTTGCCTGCCAGTTTTCTCTCATAATCTTTTTTCCCCTTCCTAATTAAGCCCTTTGTCCTCCTCTGCTGAACTCTGAGTTTCTCCCAGTCCTCAGGTGAGCCACTTTCTCTGGGTAATTTGTATGCTGCTTCTTTGGAATTGATACTATCCCTAATTTCTCTTGTCAGCCACGGGTGCACTACCTTCCTTGATTTATTCTTTTGCCAAACAGGGATGAACATTTGTTGCAGTTCATCCATGCAACCTTTAAATGCTTGCCATTGCATATCCACCGTCAATCCTTTAAGTGTCATTTGCCAGTCTATCTTAGCTAATTCACGTCTCATACCTTCAAAGTTACCCCTCTTTAAGTTCAGAACCTTTGTTTCTGAATTAACTATGTCACTCTCCATCTTAATGAAGAGTTCCACCATATTATGGTCACTCTTACCCAAGGGGCCTCTCACGACAAGATTGCTAATTAACCCTTCCTCATTGCTCAAAACCCAGTCCAGAATAGCCTGCTCTCTAGTCGGTTCCTCGACATGTTGGTTCAAAAAACCATCCCGCATACATTCCAAGAAATCCTCTTCCTCAGCACCTTTACCAATTTGGTTCACCCAATCTACATGTAGATTGAAGTCACCCATTATAACTGCTGTTCCTTTATTGCACACATTTCTAATTTCCTGTTTAATACCATCTCTGACCTCACTACTACTGTTAGGTGGCCTGTACACAACTCCCACCAGCGTCTTCTGCCCCTTATTGTTACGCAGCTCTACCCATATCGATTCCACATCTTCCCGGCTTATGTCCTTCCTTTCTATTGCGTTAATCTCTTCTTTAACCAGCAACGCCACCCCATCTCCCCTTCCTTCATGTCTATCCCTCCTGAATATTGAATATCCCTGAACGTTGAGCTCCCATCCCTGGTCACCCTGGAGCCATGTCTCTGTGATCCCAACTATATCATAATCATTAATAACAATCTGCACTTTCAATTCATCCACCTTATTACAAAAGCTCCTTGCATTGACACACAAAGCCTTCAGGCGCTCTTTTACAATTCTCTTACCCCTTATACAATTATGCTGAAAAGTGGCCCTTTTTAATGCTTGCCCTGGATTTGTCGGCCTGCCACTTTTACTTTTCTCCATAGTACTTTTTGTTTCTACCCTCACCTTCCATTAACATTCCCATTAGTGGTGTCAGGCTTACTAGCCTATAATGTCCTAGTTTATTTTTAGAGCCTTTCTTAGACAGCGGAACAACATTAGCTATCCTCGGTCCTCTAACACCTCTCAGACCCTGGGAATTTATCCACCTTAATTTGCCTCTGGACAGCCAACACCTTCTCCTCTGTAATCTGTATAGCGTCCACAAAGTTGATATGGCTTTGCCTCACTTCTATAGACTCTGTGTACATCTCCAAACTACTGCAAGTTGCTGCATTTTCTATTTAATCGGCAAACCTGAGTGAGCTACAACTTCTCAGGCTTCCAACCTATGATTTGGTGCTGCTTAAAGCATGGTGAATCTTCTCTGCATGTTAGATACGAGAGAGGAGGACCAATAACAGTTGTGTGAACATTGGAAGCTTTCAAATGATCTTGATGTAGGTTGGAAGGTTAGCACATCATTATGGACTGGATCAGCAAATTTGTGTGCTGTTCCATGCTGTAATGTTCTATGTAAGAGTACAGAGGAGGCTCACAAGAATGATCCTGGAAATGAAAGTTTAGATGTATGAGGAGTGTTTGATGGCTCAGGGCCTGAACTCGCCGGAGTTTAGAAGAATGGGGGGGGGGAATCTCATTAAAACTTATAAAATTTTGAAAGGCCTAGAGAGTATGGATGTGGAGAGGATATTTCCTACAGTGGGTGAGTCTAGGGCCTGAGGACACAGCCTCAGAATAGAGTGATATTCATATAGAACAGACATGAGAAGGAATTTATTTTGTCAGATGGTAGTGAATCTGAAGTTCATATCCAGAGGCAATTGTGGAGGCCAAGTCATTGGGTATATTTCAAGTGGAGTTTGCTAGGTTATTGATTAATAAGCTAGATAGGCTGAATGGCCTAACTATACTTCAATGAAAGGTAAGGAGTGCTGGGGAAGAAGGGCAAGGAGGAACTCGGAGTGAAAGGTGGCCTGAAAAGGCACAGGGTGGGGACAAGAAGGGCAGCAATTGATATAGTTGTAGCAGGGTAAAAGCAGCAAAGGAGAGGGCAGGAAACTGAAATAATCTCATCACATTTAACTTAATCACACAATGACTGCTTTCACCATGTGCGAAGATGAGCGACTGGAAGAGCTTTGCGGGTCAGGTAGAATCTATCCGGCTGAGTGGTCTCGACCAGAAATTTCAACGATTCATTCCCCTCCATGGATGCTGCCTGACCTGCGGAGTACCTCTGGTTCCGCTTGCTTTCTCACTCCACATCCTACTATCTGCTGTCCCTTTTGTCTCTGTTTAGCCAAACACCATAGTGTATCACGCGATAACTTGTGAGGCAGGTTACACGAGATTGATGTGACCAACGACAGGACACAGAGCTTCCTAGCCTTGTTCTCAGGTGACACCGGGGAGATCAAGTATGAAGTGCATGAGCAGGTCAAAGCCAAGGTCGCAGAATGGAGAGAGGAAGGAAAGGCAGAGATAACCCCTGTGGTCTAACAGGCTGAATGCCATTGTCCACGTGGTAGCAATCAGTTCCCCGGTGCCCGATTCTCACACTCAAATGCGAGCAAGCATCTAGATCTCTGGCACCATTAAAATGGCAATATCTCAACGCTGGGGAACACAAGGTCCTTTTGGCTCTTCTGAGACCTTGAAGGTCCTGGTCCAAACACATAAGTACCATGGCTAACAAATCCCACCGGCATTTCTCCCCCTTTGGGCTGCTAAAGAATTTCAGCAAGACCCCTTTGAGCCTCACCAATGTTTCTCAATGCGTCAAACAGGAAGCATAATATCCAGATGCATCATTGAAAGTGCCTATGCAAACTGCTGTGTTCATTTACTGCAAGAAACTGCAGTGAACTGTGGTCACACTGAAATCCGTCCATGTCTACACTTCTCACTGCCTCTGTAGAGCAGTGAGGACAATGAAGGACCCCATCAACGCAGAACGATCTGTCTGAAAGTATGAACCACAGTCTCAAGGACAGCTTCTCTCCCACTGTTATAATACAATTGAACGAATCCCTCACCCAATAGGATGGACACGACCTCACAGTCTACCTCGTCATGGCCTTGCAAATTATTGTCTGTCTGCACTGTGCTTTCTCTCTAACTGTTAACACATTATTTTACAAATGCAAACACAAGGAATTCTGCAGATGCTGGAAATTCAAGCAACACACATCAAAGTTGCTGGTGAATGCAGCAGGCCAGGCAGCATCTCTAGGAAGAGGTACAGTTGACGATTCGGGCCGAGACCCTTCGTCAGGACTAACTGAAGGACGAGTTAGTAAGAGATTTGAAAGTGGGAGGAGGGAAAGATCCAAAATGATAGGAGAGGACAGGAGGGGGAGGGATGGAGCCAAGAGCTGGACAGGTGGTTGGCAAAGGGGATATGAGAGGATCATGGGACAGGAGGCCCAGGGAGAAGGAAAAAGAAGAGGGGGGAACCCAGAGGATGGGCAAGGGGTATAGTCAGAGGGACAGAGGGAGAAAAAGCAGTGAGAGAGAAAGAATGTGTGTATATAAATAAATAACGATGGGGCACGAGGGGGAGGAGGGGGAATTAGCGGAAGTTAGAGAAGTCAATGTTCATGCCATCAGGTTGGAGGCTACCCAGACGGAATATAAGGTGTTGCTCCTCCAACATGAGTGTGGCTTCATCTTTACAGTAGAGTAGGCCGTGGATTGATATATCAGAATGGGAATGGGATGTGGAATTAAAATGTGTGGCCACTGGAAGATCCTGCTTTCTCTGGCAGGCAGAGCGTAGGTGTTCAGCAAAACAATCTCCCAGTCTGCGTTGGATCTCGCCAAGATATAGAAGGCCACATTGGGATCACCAGACGCAGTATATCACTCCAGCCAACTCACAGGTGAAGTGTCATTTCACCTGGAAGGACTGTCTGGGGCCCTGAATGGTGGTGAGGGAGGAAGTGTAAGGGCATGTGTAGCACTTGTTCCACTTACAAGGATAAGTGCCAGGAGGGAGATCAGTGGGGAGGGATGGGGGGACGAATGGACAAGGGATCCCTACCAGATGTTTCCTATTACTTCAGTCAATTGCTCAACATCCCTTGCCGTCCAGGTAGGGTTCCTGGAACTACAGTCTTTGCCCTTCCTTACTAGCTCTTCCTTCATTTAGTCCTGATGAAGGGTCTCGGTCCAAAACGTCGACTGTACCCCTTCCTAGAGATGCTGCCTGGCCTGCTGCATTCACCAGCAACTTTGATGTGTGTTACATTATTTTACATTCTGTTATTGCTTTTGCTCTGTGCTACCTCAACACACTAAATTTAATGAAATTATCTACATGGATGCAATGTAAAACAAAGATTTATCAGTTCATCTTGGCACATGTGACAATAATAAACCAATTACAGTTACTGATCTGTCTCTAGGTGTCGTCATTAGGCAGAGACACGGTGAAACAACTTGTGTGCATTGTGGATTGCCAGAGCCATTGTGCCCACATAGAACTAGACAGAAAGTCAGGACTTTGAGCTCCCAGTCCAGGGAATTTTAGTTGTGATAAAGGCTGCATTCTCTCGCACGATGGGGAAAGGAGGGGTGGATGATGGATGGGAATGGAGAAAAGGACCAGATGACTGGGACAGCGACTACTGTGATACAGTTCAGGTTAAAGGATAGTTCTTCCCTTTGTTACTGGCTGCATCACAGCTTTGTAGTGATCACTGCAAATGTTTTGCAGAGGCAATGATTGCAATTGGGCCAGAAACAAGAGAAAATCTGCAGGTGCTAGAAATCCCAGCAACACACATATCAGAAAGCTTATCGTATGAGCTTGAGAAGAGAAGAATGCTGGCAAGTTGCCAGAGTGGTTTTAGGAAGGGAAGTAATTCCATGGACTCAGTGATAAGGTTAGAGACTGAAATAAGAAAGGCCCAGGCAAATAAAGAGTCAGTAGTTCCAGTGTTTTTTGACATTGAAAAAAGCCTATGATATGATGTGGAAGGAAGGATTGTTAACTAAACTGCACAAGATGGGGGTTGGTGGGAGAGTTTTCAATTGGATTAAAGATTTTTTGTTTGGTAGAAAAATTCAAGTTCGGATTGGATCAGAATTATCAAAACAGTACATAGTGGGAAATGGCACACCTCAAGGTAGTGTGATTAGTCCGTTACTCTTCATCATTATGATCAATGATGTCTTCACAAAGGTACCAGTGGATATAGGTAGGTCACTGTTTGCGGATGATGGGGCCTTGCGGAAAAGAGGCAGGAACATGGAGCATATAGTCAGGAAAATACAAGGAGCAATTGATGAAGTGGTGGAGTGGGATTATGATTGGGGATGTAGATTTTCAGTAGAAAAAACTCAAAGAAAAAGAATTGAGGTAGGGAAGAGGTTAAGGATGTATGGGATTGAATTAGAAAGGGTTGGATCATTTAAATTTCTGGGAGTTATATTTGATTCATGATTAACATGGACAGAACATATCAGGAAAGTTGAGGAGAAATGTGAAAAAGTAATAAATGTGATGAGATGTTTGACTGGTAGGGAATGGGGAGCAAGTTGTTCAGCATTGAAGAGAATATATGTGGCTTTAGTAAGATCCGCGTTGGACTATGGAAATATAGCATATGGATCAGCAGCTAGGTCTCATAAGGAAACTGGATGTGATTCAGTCTCGGACTTTGAGAGTGTGCAGTGGGGCTTTTAAAACATCACCAGTATCAGCCCTACAGGTAGAAATGGGAGTAATGCCTTTGGAACTAAGAAGGATGCAACTGATGACAAACTACTGGGCTAATTTGCAGGGGCACAATGATTCTCACCCTGCAAAAGGAGTGATGCAGGAGTGCTGGGAAAATGGGAGGTTTTGGAGGGATAACTTTAGTGGGGTAGGGAATGATATTGCTAAAGAATGTGGAGTGTTTGATCTGAGGATAAGTCCTTCAGTAGTTTATCCAGTTGTAGCTCTGTGGAAGCTTGTATGGCCTGACATAGACTGGCATTTGTTAGAGGTAAAAAGGAAAGAAAGATATAAAACAGATTTGGTAAATGCATTTAACTGTCATGTGACAGAAAAATATAGTGATTATACTCAGATTTATACGGATGGTGCTAAGCAACCTGAAACAGGAGTGACAGGGTTTGGGGTGGCTATACCAGCAAAAGAAATTGGAATCAGCAGAAGAGCATCTAATAAATTAGGGGTATATACATTGGAGATGCTGGCAGTGTTGGTTGCGTTGCAATGGGTGGAGAAAGCTAGACAAGTCAAAGTGTTGATATGCTCAGAGTCATCCTCAGTTCTAGCAAGTTTAAGGTCTTTTCACTCAGTCGGCAAGATGTACTTTATGAAGTCTGTCAGTCAGTCACAAGAATTACAAATCAGGGAGGTCAGGTAAAATTTTTATGGGTTCCAGCACACGTAGGGGTGAAGAGGAATGACAGGGTGGATGAGTTGGCAAACAGGGCATTAAAGAAAGAAAATATAGAAATGCACATTAGTATCATTAAAGCAGAGGTTAAGTGTGTAATCTGGGAAAAAAATCAACCAAATGTGGCAAGAAAGATGGGACAGGGAGGGGAAAGGGAGGCATTTATATCAAATACAAAAGAGTGTTGCAGGTACTAGGATAGGCAGTGGATACAGAAGAGAGGAGAAGGCTGGGGCACTGTGAAGTCTTCCGATTCACGTTCCGGTCTGTGGACTTCGGACTCTGGGTCTTCCAGTTGTCCCTTGTTTCTGTTGAGCTTAATCATAGGCACCTGATGCTTGTCTTGGGGCTGGGAATATAAGTGGCCCTGGGTTCGAGTGTGGGGGGTGGTGTGTCTTGTCAGTATCTTGTCCTTGCCTCCGTTGGGTAAGCCAGACTGTCTTTGCTGTACCCTGAGGCTGGGCTGTTCCAGTCCCTTCCCCTTCCTTCTGGAGCCTTGCCTGCAACCTGTGTCTGGAGCCTTGCTTGCAACCTTTTCAAGTTCAGCCACCAAAGCAAGACTGGAGCCTTGCTGTGTCAAGATAAGAAACTGTCTATTGTTGAGCTGGAACTGCCTCTGTGTCCAAGCCTTCGCTAGGTAGGTCTGGCCATTTGCTGCTACCTAGTGTTGGGAACTGTCTTGTTGTGCTCAGCATTCTGTGTATGGGTTCTGGCCTTATGTCCTGTTCCCAAGGAGGGGTCCTGGCTCTGTGTTCTATGTTCCTGTCTCTCAAGTCCAAGGCTCTATGTTCCTGTGCTGTAGACCAAGGCTCTGTGTTCCTTTCCTCCCCGAGACCAAGTCAAGGCTTCTGGCTTTGTGTTCTGAGGTTCCTGTCTCCCAAGACCATGTCATGTCTTCACCTAGTTCTGGAGTCCGAACCCGAGTCAAGACCCAGGTTCTGGGTCCTTATCCAGTCTCTGCCTCGGAGTCCAAGCCCGGTCTCCTAGTTCCGAGTTCCTAGTCCTAGTCCCGCTTGCCTAGCCACTGTCCTAGCCCAAGTCTATTCTTGTCCTAGCTCCTAGTCTGCATTTAGTCTCATCCCTAATTCTAGTCTCTAGTCCTGTCATGTTCCTAGTACCTCAGTGTCTGTGTCTTGCATTTGGGTCCGCCTTCAATGCCCATTCTATGACACAAGGAACATTCTCTGGTAGAAGGAAGAATTAATTCAATCAAATACCAGCAAATTCTGGAAGGAAACATCACAGCGTCTGTTTTTTTTTTAAAAAAAGCCGAAGATGAAAAGAGGATGGCTTCTACAACAGGATAATGAACCTAAGCACACCTCAAAATCCACAATGGACTATCTCAAGAGGTGCAAGCTGAAGGTTTTGCGGTGGCCTTCCCAGTCCCCTGATCTAAACATCGTCGAGAATCTGTGGATAGACCTCAAGAGCAGTGCATGCAAGACGGCCCAAGAATATCACAGAACTAGAAGCCTTTTGCAAGGAAGAATGGGCAGAAATCCCCCAAACAAGAATTGAAAGACTCTTAGCTGGCTACAAAAAACGTTTACAAGCTGTGATACTTGTCAAAGGGGGCATTACTAAGTACTACTATGCAGGGTGTCCAAACTTTTGCTTTGGGCCCTTTTCCCTTTTTTGTTATTTTGAAACTGTAAAAGAAGGGAAAAAAGTTTTCTTAAAATTTTAAAGAAATGTGTCATCTTTAACTTCAAGCCTTTTGGAAATCAGTTCACCTTTTACTCGCTTAGCTATTCACAGTAACAAATTTTGACCAGGGGTGCCCAAACTTTTGCATGCCACTGTATACATGCAAAATTAAGTCATTATGCCAGTCAACTTTGCTTCGCCATTTTATCATGACTGATCTAATTTTTCTCTCAGCCACAATACCCTGCCTTCTCCCTGTATCCTAGTATTGAACAGCTTATCAAATGAAGGGGAGTTTGATTGCTCTGGGCCCGTATTCTCTAGATTACATAAGAATGAAAGGAGATCTAATTGAAACCTATCGAATGTTGAAAGGCCTTGATAGAGTGGATTTGGAGAGGATACAGAGTGAATTTTAAAAGCTTTCTCAATCCTCTGACTTCTGGCTAAATGTTGGTCTATTATATGCCATCTTTTTGGCTTTGATTTTTCTTGTTAGCCACGGTTGTGTCATCTTACTATCAAAATGGATTTTCTTCTTTGGGATGTATATATCCTGTATCTGCTGGTCTGCCGTCATTCCTGCTTGTGTTCTTTTTCAATCAATTTTGGCCAACTCTTCTCTCATGCCTCTGTAATACTGATACATCTGACATTTTCTCTGGGAGGTAAAGAGACAAGGAGGGTGAGAAAGAGAGATGGCAAAAAAGAAAGATGAATTCAGCATCACTCAGGAACAGGCAAGTCAGTGTCAGTATTGAAGTGAGAGTCCTATCTCCTTACTAATACTGCCTAATCTCACAGAAGTGAAAAGGACACTCGAAAGAACACAGAGTGACCACTTTATTAGGTACGCCTGTACACTTGCTCGTTCATACAAATATCAGCCAATCATATGATGGCAATGCAATTCAGAAAAGCATGCAAACATGATAAAGAGGTTTAGTTGTGTGATGTTGAGATGTATATAAAAGACTTCGGACTGCGAGCAGGAGATCGCTACAGTAATGGGTAAAGTTTGATATTTTCCCATGCCCAAAGGATTGGGTGAATGAGTGACCCACAGTGCATATTGGATAGGTGACTGTCACTACTTATGATCCATACGTGGATTTTTGGAGTATTCTGTGGCAACCACTTTCATTAACCATTACATGGATTCGGGTGTGTTATGTGGTGTGCTAAGGAATATTCTGTGACTGTCACCTTGTAAAATCTCTAGGTGGATTTTGGAATACAACTCGATGGCTGAGATCTTCTGTGACTGTTACTTCATTTTCCCAGCGTGGAACCTGTGGAATTCTTCGTGATCGCCTCCTTGTTGCATTTTGAATGTTTACAAGTTTCCCCTCTCACCTATTCTGTGGATAGCTGAAACTTTTCAGCTTGCCTTCTCAAAACTTTAAGAACTCATCCTAAGCTTGATGGTTTGGGAGTTCACAACACACAGTCGGAACTCAGCAGGTCGGGCAGCATCCGTGGAAACGATCAGTCAACGTTTTGGGCTGGAATCCAAGCTTGCTTTGACCCCAGCATCTGCAGAGTATTTTGTGTTTAGGGTTTGGGAGTTAACTTCTGTTTAGAAGAGTAGCTTGTTTATTTTTATATATATTTTGAGTAGATACTAATAAATATGGTTTAACATTACACCCTGACTCAGCTAGTGGTCTATTGCTGTTGGTACGTAACGTGAGTAATATTATGAATATTAGATTAAGTATTGTTGGTTTAAATAATTCACTGCAGGTTGTATGTGAATCGCGTGGATTGTGACGTCATGACGCCAGCACCTGACACCCGCGCGCCTGGTCGGTTGGAAGGCGGTTGGGGAGTTTTCCCTCGCGCTTCGGTCAAATCTCAACGGTGACGGGTCGAGGCTGCAGCGGAATGGAAAAGGGGATGTAAGGGACGAGAAAATGTGAATAATGATAGAGAACAACGTCCGGCTCCAAGGCAGGTGATAAGGGAGTTAAAAAAATCTTTAAATTTAACCGAGGGAGTGAGGTAAATGGCACTGACAACAAATCTGAAGAAGGTAATTGGAGAAGTATGGGAAAGGTTCTGCGTAATGGAGCGTCGTTGGCTGTTTGTAAAGATCCAGAGCAGAGGAGGAAAGTAGAAAGGAGAGCGTGAGGGGAAAATGTTCAGAGCTGATAACGGGAGCACCAATTAAAGAAAACTTAGAACTAAAGAAAAACATTGAAGTAGAGTTGGAGACTGCGATAAAAAGATTGAAACTGAGGAATGGAGAAAAGGTTGATAGCACATCTGTTATGTTAATACTTCAGGATTAAATTTTACCAGAGAAAATAACAATTAGATTCATGAGCTTTAGTTTCAGAGCCCATGTTCCAGCACCATTTAGGTGTTATAAATGTCAGAAATACAGGCGTGTAGCGGGGTGTAAAGGAAGGCAGAGATATGGCAGATGTGGAGAAGAACATTTGTATGAGCGGTGCGGACAAGATGAACCGGTAAAATGTCATTGTGGTGGGTCAAACGTGTCCGATGGGGGATGTGAAATTGGGGAAAAAGCGATGGAAACCCAACAAATGAGGCAAGAGTGTAATGTGTGGTATGTGGATGGTGAACAGTGAGAGATGGAAATGATTCAGATGCAAATACAGAACAAGATCAGTGAAATAATTCAACACTAGTGATTAGTACAGATAAATTAGGTTTCTTCATGGCAAATGTTATTCTGTGCAGGAAGAATTAAAACGGAAAGATAAAAGGCGGCAGTGAGGTGAGTGTGAGAGCAGTCATGCGAGAAAGTGCAGGTAGAACTGAGTCAGAATGATCCAGACCAGGGTAACAAATACTAATTCTGTTAATTCTTCAGTGGGATGGACAGGAATGTGAGGATACCAGATGTGCAAGAAACATGGCTTCACCCAGCACCAGATTCTGTAATTAGTGGTTATGATAGAGTGAATGGAGGAGGTGGTAGTTGTGCAACTTTTGTTACACAATTTACAATATAGACAACTAAAAGAAGGCCCAGAGTACATGGAAAACAAAATATGGGGAATGGAAGAAAAAAAAATTAGTTGAGTATAGAAATCCAATCAATAGTAAGGGAAACAAATCAAAAGGTGAAACAGGAATGTTGGAGTAAGTTATACATCAGCAGCATCACACAGCATGGTCTAGAAAAGTTGTGCATCAAGGTTAATCAGTGGTGGCAATGCAGGTGGAGTTGGGAGAGACACTGCTAGAACTGAGAAGAACACAGATTGTGTTTACACATTGGGTAAACCTATAACGGCGTGGAGAAAATCATCCAACTAAACAACTTTTAGATCCATGGTGGGTAAAAGAAAGGAAGGAAATCAGAAGTTTTGCATGGAGTATTGAAGGAAATAAGAAAGGATAGGAATTAGTCATAAGGCAGTGAATTCTACAGTGTCTGATTTTAACATTTAAAAACTGGGTGAGGATAAATGTTGACTTCTCAGTGTGTATACGTGAAATGACAACTTAGCAGTGGGTGGAGGAAGTGAGATTGATGAGAGTTGTAATATTACCTGATTCAAGCAGAAGAATCAGTCCAAATGATTTATGTTCAGAGGCACGACCGGACATTATGTATGAGATAATATAAACCTTATTTAAACTTAAAATGAGGGGAATCTACATGTTTTATGTGGATTTCATTTTGGAGGGAATGGACAAGTGGATAAGTTAGCAAAGGAGGTAATTTGATGAGCAGAATTGGCATTCAACTAAATTACAGTAAAGGAGAAATGAAAGACATTAAAACTGGAGAAAACGATGGGATGAAGAGAGAACTGGAAGACATCTTTATCATACCCAAAAGGAAGTACATTATTTTTAATGAAGAAACACATTAATGGGAAGTGTGGATATTGTAATCAACAGGAAATAGTTCAGCATGTAATGGTGAGTTGTCCCAAAATTTAATTTACAGACTATGGCTGCTTTGCAGTGGTCACCAACCTCCGGGCCGCGGACCGATACATTGCCGCAAAGAGTGCAGTCGTGCAGCTGTAGTTGGAACGCACCAGCACATCTTTAAGAAAAAAGCTGAAATAAACAAGCTAATTAATTAAGTGCGGCCTGGCACATAAATATCAGCCCAGATCAGAGGCGACGCTGATCTGGGCCAACATTTATGTGCTGCGCGGCACCTAATTAATTAGCTTGTTTATTTTGGCTTCTTTCTTAAAAGATGTGCTGGGTGCATTTTGGCTACAGCTGCACCGCTGCATTCTTCGCGGCAATGTATTGGTCTGCGGCCCGGAGGTTGGGGACCACTGTTTTAAAGTTATCACGGAAGAAAATACAATTTAAAATTAACAATATTGTGCAGAAAGGATCACAGGTTAACTATTTTAAATATTTTCAAAGATCTAAAGCAGTTCTATTATTAAAGATTATAAATTATACATTGAAATCTGTCTTCTTACAGGCAGCCATGAAGCAAGAAACCCGAATAACCCAATTAAAAATAGACCAAAAACCACTGCGCAGAGGAAGAGAGGACGAAAGTACACATCGTGCAAACAGAAGCAAGCCAACAGTACCTCAAACTAGACTGAGTCCCATATCTACTCCCAGAGCAGCTGTAGTAGGCCCAAACCTCAGTCCCCAGTACATCATGCAACCAGGGTGGAAACACAGCAGCTGGATCATTTCACAGCCTTGGTTCTGTGGAAGAAGGAGTAAATAGTCGCAGAACAAACAAAATCAGCCCAACCTTCGCCTCCCGACCTGACACTTGGGCTTCCAGTCTATCTGAGCAGAAGTTTAAATTGTCCAAGTACAGGGTAGTGCCATGTTCTAGGTCTTACATCCTGGTGCCGTAATACGCTTGGGCAGCCCAGCCTGCAGCTATACTTGATCTCACCAAATCACCTGGGTGCTTGGAGTGATCCAGCTTTGCACCTGGGTTAGGTGAATGGACGTTGAAACACTTCTGCATCATCTCCTCTCCAAGTTGCTCACTCCATCTCCAACAGTGATATCAACTCAGTCTACAACCCCAGCTCGGACATTTTGCATCTTGCAATGCCACAGCATGGCTCATTCCCCAAACCAGCCTTGCTTCTGCCTGTCTCCTCACTGGCTGAGGCAGTAGGTCAGAACAATTTTCTTCAGAAAAGATGTTAGTAGTAATGTTTTTAATTTGCAGATCTTGCCTTACGAGCTACTAGTATGCTGTCATATGTCTTCGGTAGCATACATTCATTGGCCACTTTATTAGCAATTAGCAATGTGCCTATACCTATAATCTCTCAAACTCTCTCATGCACCATACAGATCTATTTATACTACCATTTTCACCTTCATCTGCTTCATAAGATTTGGGATTCTGGCCTTCTGTGTTCTTAGTGAGATCAAAGGACTCCTTTTTCCATTTTCCTGTTTTCACTGCCCTGTATTCAAAAGCGTCAATCTGGTCATTTGACGTGGAGAGCCATGATTGCCCAAGCGTGTAACGTGCAAGGCACATGATGAAGATAGTCAGGCACCATTTTTCTAATTCGGGAAACTGTTATACAGTACTGCCTCTGCATCACGCTTGTCCACTTCTCTGCCCGCCTCTGCTTCCTTTTCGAGTTCCTTGTGTCTGTCCCCTTTTGTGTTTGCTTCTTTCCTATCCTTTGTTGCTTCCACAAGCCCTACCCCCCACCACCTGACCTCTCCACCATGAACTTGACGAAGGGTCTTGGCCCGAAACGTCAACTGTACCTCTTCCTAAAGATGCTACCTGGCCTGTTGCGTTCACCAGCAACTTTGATGTGTGTTGCTCCTATTCAGCAGTGCCTTTCTCTCACCCATCTGTACTTTTCTGGTGTCACCTGACCCACCTCCTGTCTTCCTCTTCATCATTCAGTTTCTGCTGATCTCCAGCCACTGCTTTGTCCTTGCATCTGCTTTTCACACACTATTCCCTGGGATTCCAGTTTTCATCCACTGGGTTCAGGTTTGGTCCTGCCTCTGGAAGGAAATGTCTGACAGCCGGCTTAAGACTGGGCCATCCAAATGCCAGTTCAAGGTTTTACTCCATGTTCCTTTTCTTTATCACCTGGTTCCATATTCCCAGCCTCTAAAATCTGGCTCCCAGACTCCAGATCTAGATTCCTTGCCCCTAGCATTGAGTATCGTACCTTAGATCCAGTCTATCTTCATCAGGTGCAGGTTCCCTACTTCCTGATCTGATTCCCTTCTCCTGGATCTAGTATGTAGGTTTACTGCCTTCCTTCTCATGCCATATAGTTCAAAGCATGGTTTCCCATCTCCCAGTTTTGCTCACTCAGTTTTGGGCTGTGATCTGCAATCTTCTAGCTGGGCCATACCAGTTTTGGGCTTGGTCGCCTCAGTCTGCAAGCCCTTTCCGGTGAACTTCAGGTAGGCCCACCAGCTGAAGATGATGGCAGCCCTACCAGTCAACAGTCTGAGGGCCACCAGTGCAGTGAGTAGGTGGGGTTCCATTGGTCCAGTGTGAGGGTGTCCGCCTGTTCTGAGAGAATATGGTCACAGCTATAAATGATACTCCAGAGACAAGGTAATATGATATTGCTCTCTGGCAGAGAAGGGCACAGATCTGAGGAATGGGCTGTTTCAGGGCCAGCTTCTATCTTGCAGATATCAGACCATTGAACAGTTCTGCTGTATAATTAGATGGTCTCATGACTTCAGAACTTGCCTCATTATGATCTTGCACATGACTACATGAAAATGTAGACTGTTATGAGTACAGCTTACAACATCACAGAAAATCAGCCTCTCTTTCATGGAGTCTGTCTACAATTCTCACAGCCTCAGTTTAGCAGCCATCATAATCAAAGGCACCCCCCCCATCCCCCCCACCCACCTCCACTTATTTCCTGGTCCCCTCCCTCGTCGGGCACATTACAGCAAAACCCAAAAGCATTACCACCAGGCTCAAGTACAGTTTATCCCGTCTTTCCTTGGCAATAGGACAGATACACCAGGGAGAATTAACAAATTCTTCAAGGTAAATTTATAATCAAAGTACGTATACTGTATGTCACCATAAGGAACTCTGTGATTAATTTTCTTGCGGGCCTACTCAATAAATCCAATAACCATTATAGCATTAATGAAAAACTGCACCAGCAGGGTGGACAGCAAACTGCAAATACAAAAAGGAAAAGGAGAAATAATAATTATAAATAAATAATGCTGAGAATATAAGATGTAGTGTCCTTGAAAATGTATTCATAGTGAAGTGATGTGATGTACTACACTGTACTGCTGCTGAAGAACAATAAATTGAACGAAGGAGGTCAGTGAAAATTAACCTTATTCTGAGTATATTTCATCACTGTTTTGTATGCTTCCATCTTCCTATGCAGTTGCTGTGTTGACATGTAAAGGGGTGTCATGTGATGTTGCATGACACTGGGGGCTAAAGGGTCTCTTCCTGTGCAGTTCTGTTCTTTAACATTCCCCTGTGATGTATTACAGGTGGTTTGCTCCATGATAATTGGCCTCATGGGAGCTCACACTTGACACTGTTGAGGCTGCCTAACTGGAGTACACGAGGGAGTGAAGTAGGGGTGAGACATGATTGCTGAGGGTTTTGGTCCAAAACCCAACTGTTTATACCCCTCCATGGACTGAATACAGAGAAACGCACAAAATGTTGCAGGAACTCAGGTCAGAAAGCATTTATGGAGTCTGGGCGTTTCGGATGTATACTCTCCATAAATGCTGTATGATCCTCTGAACTCCTCCAGCATTTTGTATGTTGTTTTGCTCAAGATTTTCAGCATCTGTAGAATTTCTTATGTTTATTATTTTAACTTGACTTGAGCCTGAGCGGGACAGACAGAATGTATTCCCCCAATGTTTCGACAAGCTGCTTTCTAACTGGTAGATGGTTGGTGGGAGTGACAGCTGATTGGTTTTGTTTCAACTAAGTTCCATCCATTCATTTTTCTGACAATCATTTGGAAAAGGTAAGAGACAAACCCACTCCCCACCTTCTAAAAGAGTGGTTCTCAACGTGGGCAATATGGCCCCTGGGGCCATGACAGTTTGTATGGGCCATGATAACTTTTCTATTTATATCTAAAATATATCAATAAATATAAATTAATATATGTGATTTAACTGGAATCATGAATGAAACGAATGAAAAAATATGCTAATTCCAACTTAAAAGCTGTCAGAATTTGCCAGGTTTTCCATATCAAAACCCTCATCAGAAGGGGTTTACTGTGGAAACCCTAGCGTAAGCCTGTGTTATAGTAAGCTAATTAATACTGTTGACCTTCAGGTACAAACTGAAGATTGGGCAGGTTTGTCTGCCCGAATACCAGTCAATATGTAGAAGGCTGGTTCTGTTGGCTGCAACCGACAGCTGTGTATTATAATACTTATAAAACATGACATGAAGGCTGCAGTTACTCCAGTGGGGTCATCTGACAGAAACAGCGAAACT
This sequence comes from Mobula birostris, assembly GCF_030028105.1. Classification (NCBI taxonomy): domain Eukaryota; kingdom Metazoa; phylum Chordata; class Chondrichthyes; order Myliobatiformes; family Myliobatidae; genus Mobula; species Mobula birostris. The sequence goes on from NC_092379.1 coordinate 92,333,134, forward strand.
GCAGAGACGAGAACATGTGAAGTCTACCATTGCATCGCTGTCCACGACAACTTCCATGGTTCGGAAAATCAAATCACTTTTCTTGTCAAGTACATGTTCTTTATCGTCCAATAGAATTTGCATATGTTATACTATTTGAAATCAGATTTTTGACATCTACAAACTGAGTAAAAAGCCAGTTTTATTTTTGCATATATATTCAATACTGATATTTTTTCATGTGAAGTTTTAAGTGAGGAAATGGGTTTTTGCCCAAAAGCCTAAGACATAACAAAGGTGAAACTATGTTTGAAGAAGTGAAGAGCTATTTCTTGGAAAACAATATTCCACCGGTGAATATAATGGCTTGTGCAACTGGTGGTGCAGCTTCAATGGTAGGATACAGAAGATTCATTGATTATTTTCATAATGCTGCTCCTGATGTTTGTTGCAGACGCTATGGCATCCACCATTACCACCTCACTGCAGTAGCAGCACCTGTCAACTTCATCAGGTCAAATGCACTTCAAGATCCTCTTTTTCAACAACTTATTTTGGGGAAAAAACAACATTTTTGAATAGATACTTCTGCATACAGTGGTGCAATAGTTATCAAAAGGTAATTATATTTGTTTTGTTGAACCTTGGGATAATATTACTGTATAGCATTTCTAAATGATGAACAGCCTTTATCAAATTCTTGCTGCACACTTTGTTTCAGAGACCAGCTGAAGATGCATATACCATATCGGGTGGTGGAACCATTTATGGTGAATGTGAATGATAACACCAAATAGCAAGAATCTCTTATTGAGCTGCAGAGTGATTTAACAGCTGAAATAAGATTCAAATGCAGCAAGCAAAATTTCTGAGTAACTACTGATATTCACAATGTTTCCACAGCTCTTGGAGAATGCAAAATTATTTTTAATTGAATTTCCCACCTTTTGTCCAGTTGGATGTGGTTTTAGTCAAGCTCTTCACCTGCTAGTAAAACTCTGTAACCATCTTGCTGTTGTGAAAAGATAAAGTATTTGATCTTCGATTATCTTTAACCAAGTTGCCACCAGATACTCAAAAACGCTAATTTTCATCAGACACAAAAGTCTCACCAAATACACAAAGTAACAATATTAAGCACTTTTTTTCATTGCTTGGAAAAATGTTTTATAAACACATTATAAATCAAGGATTGTATACAGAGCTTTGAAATAGTTTTTTTTTCACATACAGCTGTAACATTATATTTAACATAAAATAATACCTACAACCTGATAAACATAAATATTGATTTTAGATTAGAATATTTGGTACAGTTGATCAAACATTTAGCAACTGATTGAGTGGGGTGAAGTCACAGACAACTGAAATTCACAAGTAGAGAAAGGTTGACAACTACAGCCTTTTAGACATGTCTGAAAACATGATTTGGAGGGGGAGGGGTGATTCTTAACTGCCTGTTGCCTTTGACCTCCTACATGGGATGGGGGTGGACTTGGGGGCTGCTGTTGGAGATGACAATATCCAATATGGAACCCTTATTTCTTGCCTCTACCATCTGGCATACTCCACAAATGATACTGGTCCAATTGATGTCTTTTTCATGCTTGAGTCTCTCAAATCTGGTGAGGCCAAAGATCCAGTGCCAGGCCTCCTTGGCATCAGTGGCCACAAGGTCCAGGATCTTCTAACCTGCTTTTAAAAACTATGGCAAAGCAGTGGCCAGTAGACATCTTCATGCCATTCTGCTGCATACCCTCCAAGTAGTAACCTGCCTCAACTTCTAGATGTTGTAATTCGAGACTGCATGGGATCAGGGTTGGGGAATGGGAGTAGGACAAGCAGAGATCAGAACAAGAAATTCAGATTCATAAACATGAGGTTCTGCAGCTACTGGAAATCCAGAGCAACACACAAAATGTTATTTATTTAGAGATACAGTTCAGATCAAGCTTCTCTGGCTCAACTAGCCACACTGCCCAGCGAACCACCTACTTAACACTAGTCTCATCACAGGGCAATTTACAATGATAAATTAATCTATTCACCAGTACGTCTTTGGACTGTGGGAGGTGGGTGGGAATCGGACCAGCCAGAGGAAACCCAAGCAGTAACAGATAATGTACAGACTGCTGACCAATGGCACTAGAATTGAAATCCATACTCTGATGCCCCAAACTGCAATAGCATCATGTTAACCACTTTTCTACCATGGCATCCTATAATGCTGGAGGGACTCAGCAGGTAAGGGGGCATCTATGGAGAGGAAGAAAGAGTCAACATTTTGAGCCAAGACCCTTCATCATGATGAGTTCTGAAATCTCAACTCTTTAATCTCTCCACACAGCACTGCCTGACCTGCAGATTCAGATTTATGTATCACATGTACATCAAAACATACAGTTTAATCAAAGACCTCTTTCAACCCAAACATGCACTCTTCTCCCCTTTCCCATCAAGATTTTAAAAAGCTTGAAAACACATACTACTAGGCTCAGTACAGGGTTGTGATGACCTCATTATAGGAAATATGTGAAGCTTTAGAGGTGTAGAGGAGACTTACTTGGATGCTGCCTGGACTGAAAATAGATTGAGCAAACTAGTGCTTTTCTGTTTGGAGTGAAGGAGGATGACAGGTTACTTAATAAATGTGTAGAAGTAGATAGGCTTAGGTATAAAGTTTATAGCCAGGGACTTTTTTGGCAGGGTGGAAATGACTACTATGATAGGGGGCATTACTTTAAAATGATTGGAAGAAGGTATAGGGGGGAAATATTAGAGGTACGTTCTTACACGGTGAGTGATGGATGTGTGCATGGAACACACTGCCTAGCTTGGTGGAAAAGGCAGGGACATTAGAGGCATTTAAGAAACATAGGCACATGGACGATGGATTATATTCATCTTAGAATTGGTTAATTGCCTATACTGTGCTGTAATGTTCTATGTTCTATATTATAGGACATAGAACATGGAGCTTATATTAAATGGAGCTTATATCTCAGAGATGAAGTCTTGATCACACAATCTAACTTGTGGTGACCCTGCACCTTATTTTCTACCTTCACTGTACTTTGTCTGTTAACATATTCTATATTGTTTTTCCCTTTGTACTACCCTGATATCAGTATGTTTTCAAATGATCAAGTTCTAATTTATTGTCATTCAACTATACACATGTATACAATTAAACAATTCAACATTCCTCTGAGACTGAGGTGCAAAACACAGTTCAAATTACAAGATATAAATAAGTAAACAAAGTAAAAATATTGAAGCAGTGTTCCTGAGTTCTTGAAATGTTTGGAAATGAAATGGTGGAGGAGGAAGAAGCTATTCCTTAAAAAGCTGAGTGTGTGCCTTCAGGCTCTTGCATCACCTTCCTGATGGTAGGAATGAGAAAAGGGCAATCTATCAATCTCTGCCCAATATATACCTAAAGACTTAGCCTCCACAGGCACTTATGGCAATGAATTCCACAGATTCACCACTCTCCAGCTAAATAAATCCTTCCTTATCTCTATTCTAAAAGGATTCCCCTCTATTCTGAGGCTTTGTCCTCTGGTCCTAGACTGTCCCATCATAGGAAACATCTACTCTACAGCACTCTGTCTACCCTTTCAATGTTCGATAGATTTCAATGAGATGGTCACTCATTTTTCTGAATTCCAATAAGTACAGGTCCAGACCATTCAAAACCTCTTATGTTAACCCTTTCATTCCTGGGATCATTCTCATGTTCCTCAGGACCCTCTGCAATGCCAGCAACTCCTTTATTAGATAGGAGCCTCAAAGTTGCTCACAATACTCCAAGTGTGGTCTGACCAATGCCTTATGTAGTGTCAGAACAAGAGGAACAGATGCGCAGTAGGATAATAAAGGGAGGGGGTTGGTGCACTGTCAGGCATTTAGAAATGCATCTCAAAGAATTAGGTGACAATTCTGGTGAATTCCAATGCCCTGGGGCAACCAGATCAAAGACTCAAGACAAGTTGTAAATATCATGTTTATCAAAGCTGCCTTGTTATAATAAAGGATCAGTTTGTAATTTGGAACACCACCGACTCACATCTATAGTTCTTCTGTGTTTGGGTATTTTCAACTCATTTTCTCTCCCACCTCCTGGTTATGGTGCTGACTCCACTGCCTCATTGTTGGAAGGATGTGGAGGATATAGAGAGGGTGCATAAGGATGCTGCCTGGACTAGAGCACCTAACTTATGAGAACAGGTTAAGCAAGCTGAGAATTTTCGCTCTCAATGATGTAGGATGAGAAGAGACTTGATAAAGGTGTACAAGATGATAAGAGCCATAGATTGAGTAGATAGCCAGAGACTTTTTCCCAAGACAGGAATGGCTACAGGCAGGTTTATGTAGGGTAGACCTAATAAAGTGGCCACTGAGTGTACATTCTGTATTCTGTCATTGCTTTTCCCTTGCACTACTCCAATGTACTTATGTTGTTAAATAATCCGTATGGCTGTCAAATTCAAAGTCATATTTTTTATCTTATATGAAGAACAAGTGTATACAAAAGTAAAAATTTTCACTGTATCTCATCACATGTGACAATCATAAACCAATATTAGTAAGTGGGGGAAACTGAAGCTCCCAGTGTAAATATATATGATGACAGTGAGCGTACAAACTCCATACACAGCATCAAAGGTCAGGGGGGGTGTCAGGGTAGCATAGTGCTTAGCGCGAAGGTACTACAGCTGAAGGCATCGGTGACTGGAGTTCAATTCTGACACCATCTGTAAGGGATTTGTACGTTTTTCCCATCCGCATGTGGGTATCCTCCAGATGCTCCGGTTTCCACCCACAGTCCTATGATATACCAACAACACACATCAAAATTGCGGGTGAACACAGCAGGTCAGGCAGCATCTCTAGGCAGAGGTACAGTCGACATTTCAGGCCAAGACCCTTCGTCAGGACTAACTGAAGAACGAGTTAGTAAGAGATTTGAAAGTGGGAGGGGGAGGGGGAGATCCGAAATGACAGGAGAAGACAGGAGGGGGATGGTTGGAGCCAAGAGCTGGACAGGTGATTGGCAAAGGGGATATGAGAGGATCATGGGACAGGAGGCCCAGGGAGAAAGGCAAGTGGGGGGGGGGGGAACCAGAGGATGGGCAAGGGGTATAGTCAGAGGGACAGAGGGAGAAAAAGGAGAGTGAGAGAAAGAATGTGTGTATAAAAATAAATAATGGATGGGGTACGAGGGGGAGGTGGGGCATTAGCGGAAGTTTGAGAAGTCAATGTTCGTGCCATCCGGTTGGAGGCGACCCAGACAATATAAGGTGTTGTTCCTCCAACCTGAGTGTGGCATCATCTTTACAGTAGAGGGAATGGGAATGGGTTGTGGAATTAAAATGTGTGGCCACTGGGAGATCCTGCTTTCTCTGGCGGACAGAGCGTAGGTGTTCAGCAAAGCGGTCTCCCAGTCTGCGTCGGGTCTCGCCAATATATAGAAGGCTGCATTGGGAGCACCAGACGCAGTATATCACCCCAGCTGACTCCAGTTTTCTATCATGCATGTACTTATATGGGAATTTCTTAAATGTACTCAATATATCTGCCTCTACGACCATCCCTGGTGTGTGTGTTCCACACATCCAACACAACTCACTTTCTTACCACCTCTATACTTTCCTCTATACTTTCTTCCACACACCTTAAAATTATTACCTTTGATATTCATCTTTTCCACCCTGGGAAAAAGTCTGGCTATCCACATAATCTATGCCTGCTATGATCTTGTATATCTCTGTCAAATCACCTCTCATTCTCCTTCACTCCAGAGAGAAAAGCCCTAGCTTGCTGAACTTATCCTCATAAGACCATGTGAGGATAGGTTGAAGTAGGTCAAATATGATGGCAGAATACAGCATTAATGATAAGACTCTTGGCAGTGTGGAGGATCAGAGGGATCTCGAGGTCCGAGTTCATAGGACACTCAAAGCTGCTCTGCAAGTTGACTGTGTGTTTAACAAGGCATACAGGGCATTGACCTTCATCAACCATGGGATTGAGTTCAAGAGCTGAGAGGTAATGTTACAGCAATATAGGACCCTGGTGAGACCCCACTTGGACTACTGTGCTCAGTCCTGGTAACCTCACTACAGGAAGGATGTGAAAGCTATTTAAAGGGTGCAGAGGAGACTTACAAGGATATTGCCTGGATTAGGGAGCATGCCTTATAAGAATAGGTTGAGTGAACTTGGCCTTTTCTCATTGGAGCGACAGAGGATGAGGTGACCCGATAGAGGTGTATAAGATGCTGAGAGACATTGATCGTGTGGATAGTCAGAGGCTTTTCCCCAGGGCTGAAATGGCTAGCATGAGAGGGCACGGTTTTAAGGTGCTTGGAAGTAGGTACAGAGGAGGTGTCAGGGGTAAGTTTTTTACTCAGACAGTGGTGAGTGCGTGGGATAAGCTGCCATCGACGGTGGTGGAGGTGGATACAATAGGGTCTCTTAAGAGACTACTGGACAGGTACATGGAGCTTAAAAAAGTAGAGAGCTATAGGTAACCCTACGTAATTTCTAAAGTAAGTACATGTTCAGCACAGCATTGTGGGCCAAAGGGCCTGTATTGTGCTTTAGGTTTTCTATGTTTCTATGAAGTCTAGGCAGCATTGTTTTTTTCATAGAAAAGAACAGCACTGAAATGGGCCCTTCAGCTCATCTAGTCCGTGCCAAACCATTTCAACTGTCTACTCCCATCGACATGCACCCGGACCATAGCCCTCTATATCCCTACCATACATGTACTTATCCAAACTTCTCTTAAATGCTGAAATCAAGCTCACATGCACCACTTGTGTTGGCAGCTCACTCTACAATCTCACAGCTCTCTGAGTGAAGACCTTTTCCATCATGTTCCCCTTAAACTTTTCACCTTTCACCCTTAACCCATGATCTCTGGTTTTGGTAGCACCCAACATCAATGGAAAAAGCATGCATTTATCCTATCTATACTCCTCATAATTTTGCATTCCTCTGTCAAATCTTCTCTTAATCCTCTATGTTCCAAGGAATAAAGTCCTGATCTGTTCTATCTTTCCTTATAAATCAGGTCCTCCTGACCCAGCAAAATCCTTGTAAATTTTCTCTGTACTCTTACAACATTATTTGTATCTTTCCTGTAGGTAGATGACCAAAACTGCACACAATACTCCAAATTAGGCCTCACCAATGTCTAGACAGCTTCAACATAACATCCCAACTCCTGTACTGAACACTTTGATTTATGAAGGCCAATGTGCCAAAAGCCTTCTTTATGACACTATCTACCTGTGACGCCACTTTCAATGAATTAGGAACCTGTATTTCTAGATCCCTTTGTTTTACCACATACCTCGGTGCCCCACCGGTCACTGCGTAAGACCTACCCTGGCTGGTCCTACCGAAGTGCAACACCACACACTTTTCTGCATTAAATCCCATCTGCCATTTTTCTGCCCATTTTACCAGCTGGTCCAGATCTTGTTGAAAGCCATCAGAGCCTTCCCCAATCTTGGTGTCATCTGCAAATTTGCTGATCCAGTTAACCACATTTTCACTAGATTGTTGATATAGATAACAAACAACAGCAGACCCAGGACTGATCCCTGTACCAAACCAGTAGTCATAGGCCTCCATCTACTACTACTCTCTCGCTTCTCCCATAAAGTCAATGCCTCCTCCAATTCACTAAGTCAACATAAATGCGGAGTGTCTGAATCTTCTTGAACAACCTCTTATGCAGCACCTTGTCCAATGGTTTGCAGAAGTCCATGTAGACAACATCCACAGTCTTGCATTCATTCACTTTCCTTGAACAACTATAAGATTGGTTTGACATGAGCTACCACACACAAAGCCATGCTGATGTTTCTTAATCAGCCCATGTCTATCCAAATACTTATATATCTGGCCCTTTGGAATACCTTCCATTAACTTTCCCATTAGTGGTGTCAGGCTTACTAGCCTATAATGTCCTGGTTTATTTTTAGAGCCTTTCTTAGACAGCGGAACAACATTAGCTATCCTCGGTCCTCTAACACCTCTCAGACCCTGGGAATTTATCCACCTTAATTTGCCTCTGGACAGCCAACACCTTCTCCTCTGTAATCTGTATAGCGTCCACAAAGTTGATATGGCTTTGCCTCACTTCTATAGACTCTGTGTACATCACCAAACTACTGCAAGTTGCTGCATTTTCTATTTAATCGGCAAACCTGAGTGAGCTACAACTTCTCAGGCTTCCAACCTATGATTTGGTGCTGCTTAAAGCATGGTGAATCTTCTCTGCACGATAGATACGAGAGAGGAGGAGCAATAACAGTTGTGTGAACATTGGAAGCTTTCAAATGATCTTGATGTAGGTTGGAAGGTTAGCACATCATTATGGACTGGATCAGCAAATTTGTGTGCTGTTCCATGCTGTAATGTTCTATGTAAGAGTACAGAGGAGGATCACAAGAATGATCCTGGAAATGAAAGTTTAGATGTATGAGGAGTGTTTGATGGCTCAGGGCCTGAACTCGCCGGAGTTTAGAAGAATGGAGCGGGGGGAATCTCATTAAAATTTATAAAATTTTGAAAGGCCTAGAGAGTATGGATGTGGAGAGGATATTTCCTACAGTGGGTGACTCTAGGACCTGAGGACACAGCCTCAGAATAGAGTGATATTCATATAGAACGGACATGAGAAGGAATTTATTTTGTCAGATGGTAGTGAATCTGAAGTTCATATCCAGAGGCAATTGTGGAGGCCAAGTCATTGGGTATATTTCAAGTGGAGTTTGCTAGGTTATTGATTAGTAAGTTAGATAGGCTGAATGGCCTAACTATGCTTCAATGAAAGGTAAGGAGTGCTGGGGAAGAAGGGCAAGGAGGAACTCGGAGTGAAAGGTGGCCTGAAAAGGCACAGGGTGGGGACAAGAAGGGCAGCAATTGATATAGTTGTAGCAGGGTAAAAGCAGCAGAGGAGAGGGCAGGAAACTGAAATAATCTCATTACATTTAACTTAATCACACAATGACTGCTTTCACCATGTGCGAAGATGAGCGACTGAAAGAGCTTTGCGGGTCAGGTAGAATCTATCCGGCTGAGTGGTCTTGACCAGAAATTTCAACGATTTATTCCCCTCCATGGATGCTGCCTGACCTGCGGAGTACCTCTGGTTCCGCTTGCTTTCTCACTCCACATCCTACTATCTGCTGTCCCTTTTGTCTCTGTTTAGCCAAACACCATAGTGTATCACGCGATAACTTGTGAGGCAGGTTACACGAGTTTGATGTGACCAACGACAGGACACAGAGCTTCCTAGCCTTGTTCTCAGGTGACACCGGGGAGATCAAGTATGAAGTGCATGAGCAGGTCAAAGCCAAGGTCGCAGAATGGAGAGAGGAAGGAAAGGCAGAGATAACCCCTGTGGTCTAACAGGCTAAATGCCATTGTCCACGTGGTAGCAATCAGTTCCCCGGTGCCCGATTCTCACACTCAAATGCGAGCAAGCATCTAGATTTCTGGCACCATTAAAATGGCAATATCTCAACGCTGGGGAACACAAGGTCCTTTTGGCTCTTCTGAGACCTTGAAGGTCCTGGTCCAAACACATAAGTACCATGGCTAACAAATCCCACCGGCATTTCTCCTCCTTTAGGCTGCTAAAGAATTTCAGCAAGACCCCTTTGAGCCTCACCAATGTTTCTCAATGCGTCAAACAGGAAGCATAATATCCAGATGCATCATTGAAAGTGCCTATGCAAACTGCTGTGTTCATTTACTGCAAGAAACTGCAGTGAACTGTGGTCACACTGAAATCCGTCCATGTCTACACTTCTCACTGCCTCTGTAGAGCAGTGAGCACAATGAAAGACCCCATCAACGCAGAACGATCTGTCTGAAAGTATGAACCACAGTCTCAAGGACAGCTTCTCTCCCACTGTTATAATACAATTGAACGAATCCCTCAACCAATAGGATGGACACGACCTCACAGTCTACCTCGTCATGGCCTTGCAACTTATTGTCTGTCTGCACTGTGCTTTCTCTCTAACTGTTAACACATTATTTTACAAACGCAAACACAAGGAATTCTGCAGATGCTGGAAATTCAAGCAACACACATCAAAGTTGCTGGTGAATGCAGCAGACCAGGCAGCATCTCTAGGAAGAGGTACAGTCGACGTTTCGGGCCAAGACCCTTCGTCAGGACTAACTGAAGGACAAGTTAGTAAGAGATTTGAACGTGGGAGGGGGAGGGGGAGATCCAAAATGATAGGAGGAGACAGGAGGGGGAGGGATGGAGCCAAGAGCTGGACAGGTGGTTGGCAAAGGGGATATGAGAGGATCATGGGGTAGGGAATGATATTGCTAAAGAATGTGGAGTGTTTGATCTGAGGATAAGTCCTTCAGTAGTTTATCCGGTTGTAGCTCCATGGAAGCTTGTATGGCCTGACATTGACTGGCATTTGTTAGAGGTAAAAAGGAAAGAAAGACATAAAACAGATTTGGTAAATGCATTTAAGTGTCATGTGACGGAAAAATATAGTGATTATACTCAGGTTTATACGGATGGTGCTAAGTAACCTGAAACGGGAGTGACAGGGTTTGGGATGGCTATACCAGCAAAAGAAATTGGAATCAGCAGAAGAACATCTAATAAATTAGGGGTATATACAGTGGAGATGCTGGCAGTGTTGGTTGCTTTGCGATGGGTGGAGAAAGCTAGACAAGTCAAAGTGTTGATATGCTCAGAGTCATCCTCAGTTCTAGCAAGTTTAAGGTCTTTTCACTCAGTTGGCAAGATGTACTTTATGAAGTCTGTCACTCAGTCACAAGAATTACAAATCAGGGAGGTCAGGTAAAATTTTTATGGGTTCCAGCACACGTAGGGGTGAAGAGGAATGACAGGGTGGATGAGTTGGCAAACAGGGCATTAGCGAAAGAAAATATAGAAATGCACATGAGTATCATTAAAGCAGAGGTTAAGTGTGTAATCTGGGGAAAGAAATCAACCAAATGTGGCAAGAAAGATGGGACAGGGAGGGGAAAGGGAGGCATTTATATCAAATACAAAAGAGTGTTGCAGGTACTAGGATAGGCAGTGGATACAGAAGAGAGGAGAAGGCTGGGGCACTGTACGTTAAACAAAACATTGAAAAGGATTGGGAAACACCAGACAGGATTGTGTGAGGAATGTCAGGAAGAGGAGTCAGTAGAACAAGTAGTTCTGAGTTGCAGGAAGTATGGGATACAGAGAGAGATGATGAGAATTAATCTAAGGGAACTGGGCGTGCAGGAATTCACATTAAAAGGGTTGCTGGGCATGGGTGAGAAAGCACAGGTCAAGGTATTTTTAGCTTTCTTCAGGGGTACAGGGGTTTTTCATAGGATATGATGAATAAGCAGGAATAGGGTACTAGGATGGCCAAAGATGGGAGGATAAAATGTAGGTTAGGGTATGTGTGTGTGTATGATTGGGTGAAGGAATTCAGAATGTAAGTCTATTGCACACTCCGGAGCAGAAGGTGGCCGTAATGCACCATCAAACTGGGTGCCAACTGCCGTAAAACAAGAAGAAGAAACTGAATAATAAACTCTTCAATCAGATGTTGGTTTTCTTGATGGCCAAACAAAGATTTAATAGAAAACCAAAATACATTTAAGCCAGATAGCCTCTTGAGAAACATGCTTCTTTCAATTTTGTATTGATTACAGCTCAGCAAAACATGCTGGACTGTCTCTGGACTACCAGAGTCACATAATCCAGTAGGATGTTTTCCTATTATCTTTAAATAATAGTTCAGTCCACAATGCCCCAACCTAAGTCTTGTTAATTTCACCATATCTCTGTGATTTAAAAGGTAACAGTCTGAGACCTTTATAACTAGTGGGTGACTAGAAAAAAATGCCTGCCCTTTAATTCGTTTTTCCAATCCTCCTGCCACTTATTCTCTGTACCTTTTTTAAATGCTACTTCTCAATTCTGCTCTGTCTAGGGAAACTCTAATTTCTACTTGCCTGCTCTGTAAGGAAGACTTTGCAATCCCTGGTCTCTCTCTTACTCTTGATGTTTTTAAGAACACGTTTCGAAAAACCACACAGTGACCACTGTATCAGGTACACCTGTACACTTGCTGGTTAACGCGAACATCTAATCTGCCAATGGCGTGGCAGCAGCACAATTCATAAAAACATGTAGTCTGCGTAGAGAGGTTCAGTTGCTGATGTTGTGTATTTAATATTTCGGTAATATTTGGGCAATATTAAAGATATATTATTAGATTAAGTATTGTTGGTTTAAATAATTCACTGCAGGTTGTATGTGAATCGCGTGGATTGTGACGTCATGACGCCAGCACCTGACACCCGCGCGCCTGGTCGGTTGGAAGGCGGTTGGGGAGTTTTCCCTCGCGCTTCGGTCAAATCTCAACGGTGACGGGTCGAGGCTGCAGCGGAATGGAAAAGGGGATGTAAGGGACGAGAAAATGTGAATAATGATAGAGAACAACGTCCGGCTCCAAGGCAGGTGATAAGGGAGTTAAAAAAATCTTTAAATTTAACCGAGGGAGTGAGGTAAATGGCACTGACAACAAATCTGAAGAAGGTAATTGGAGAAGTATGGGAAAGGTTCTGCGTAATGGAGCGTCGTTGGCTGTTTGTAAAGATCCAGAGCAGAGGAGGAAAGTAGAAAGGAGAGCGTGAGGGGAAAATGTTCAGAGCTGATAACGGGAGCACCAATTAAAGAAAACTTAGAACTAAAGAAAAACATTGAAGTAGAGTTGGAGACTGCGATAAAAAGATTGAAACTGAGGAATGGAGAAAAGGTTGATAGCACATCTGTTATGTTAATACTTCAGGATTAAATTTTACCAGAGAAAATAACAATTAGATTCATGAGCTTTAGTTTCAGAGCCCATGTTCCAGCACCATTTAGGTGTTATAAATGTCAGAAATACAGGCGTGTAGCGGGGTGTAAAGGAAGGCAGAGATATGGCAGATGTGGAGAAGAACATTTGTATGAGCGGTGCGGACAAGATGAACCGGTAAAATGTCATTGTGGTGGGTCAAACGTGTCCGATGGGGGATGTGAAATTGGGGAAAAAGCGATGGAAACCCAACAAATGAGGCAAGAGTGTAATGTGTGGTATGTGGATGGTGAACAGTGAGAGATGGAAATGATTCAGATGCAAATACAGAACAAGATCAGTGAAATAATTCAACACTAGTGATTAGTACAGATAAATTAGGTTTAGTTAATGGAAAAGGGGTGGTTGTGCAATATAGAGAACTAAAAGGAGAGGGTTCAGTACGTAGTAACTGAAGTATGGAAAATGGAAGGTACAATTAAAATCTACAATCCTTTTAACGATTAGAACTAGGTTTGCTAGAGCGAGTTGGTACAGAGGAAAATAGTCTGGTCTGACGATTTAATGCACACACCTGGTATGGGGAGCAATGTGGAGCAGTGAGTAAAGAGCTTATGTAAGAGGAAAATCTGTTGTGTACATGTGATGGAAGTGGGATGAGAGTACATTTTAATGCAGATTCTGAATCAGCCATTGATTTAACATTTATGGACCTTTTCTAGGGAAGTGTTGATGGGAGGTTTTGAAAGAAACAGCAGTGATGAATATCCTCTATTATGTAGAATCGTAATAGAAACGGTGATAGATCAGGAAAGAATGCTGGAACACTGGCTATTTGAAAAGGCTGATTGGAGAAAATTGAAAGAAATAATTGATTAGGAATTGCTGAATATTGAAATAAATGAGGATGTGAATCTTTTATGTGACAATACTGTAGAAGGGACAATGACAGCAGTAACATTACGTATACAGGGAAATGGAACTGAGCTAAAATGAAAATGGTAGTTCCATATTGGACTAAAAGATGTAGGGTAGCAATAAGACATCATAGTAGAGATTTACTATGTTAGCAAGGATACGTAATTTTCAAAAATTAATTGAGTATAAAAATCCAAGCAATAGTAAGGGAAACAGAAAAGAAAGATGAAGTAGGAATATTGGAGTAAGTTTTGCAACTGTAGGAATAGAAACACCTATTGAAGGAGTTTGGAAGGTGATGAATAGGATCACCAGGGAAATTGGATACCCAATGTTATGCAATGGGGAGAGAGCTGCAGTATTGGATGTAGAGAAAGTAGAAATGCCAGTGCATCCCTTTGTTAAAATACACAGTTATGACAAATGAGTATTGAAGGAAAAAGGCGAGAAGAAATATTAGTGAACTTGGAAGCATTAGAGATGGATGGAAGTTTTGAGGGTACATTAAATGTGATGTTCACCATGACAAAATTGAATAATGTTCCTGGAAAGGCAAAGAAAATAGCCCCTGGGAAACATCATCTAATTTGAGTGAAAAAAGGAAGGAAGTTACTTAATCATGTATGGGGAAAAGGAAATGTTCCTAAACCCTGGAAAGAAGCAATCATAGTCCCAATGCTTAACCCAAGAAAAAATCTTAACAATCCAGCAAGTTATTGACCAATAGTATTAAGCTCACATTTATGTAAGACCCTGAAAAAGTGATTAATAAGAGATTGACAGATCACATTGTAACAAGATCGGGTATTTTTAAATATTAGAGTGGATTTAGGAGAGGAAGACGACCCATGGATCCAGTTTTATGTCAAGAACATGAGGTGAGGAGGGCTCAGTTGAACAGAAAAAGCATAGCAGTCTTTATTTTGATTTAGGAACAACATATGATGTGATGTGGAAGGAAGGATTCGTCATTATGTAAATTGGGAATTAGAGGTCTCATGCTAATCAGATTTTTTTAATTTGGCAGATCAATCATGGTGCAAGTAGGAAAATATGTCAAGTAAACAATTTGTAGAAAATGGAAGTTCATGGGTAAGTATTGTTAGTCTGTTGTTATTTGCTATAATGATAAATTATATATTTTCTAATATAAATAGTATCACTATTTGTGGATGATGGAGCTATGTGGAAAAGGGATAGAAATGACTAAGTTATAATACAGAAACTTCAAGAGGCAGTAGTTAAGGTGGAAGATTGGACATTACAACGGAGATTCAGATTTTCAGCAGAGAAATCTGAAATGTTTTCACTAGGAAGAGGATAGAATACCTTAAACTAAAACTTTATGGTATAGAATTAGAATGTGTGGATACCTTTAAATTTTTAGGAATTTGTTTTGATAAAAGACTCACATGATCAACGCACATTAAGGAAATAATAACCAAAAGTAAGAAAGTGCAAAATGTTTTGAAGTGTTCAAAAGGAACGGAGCTAATAGGAAATCCTTGAAAGCAATATATATGATATTAATAAGATCAATACTGGACCATGGAAATATGGGAAATGGATCAGAAGCATTACACAGCATGGGTTAGAAATTGAATATACACTAATTCAAAGTCATGCATTAAGATTAAACTGTGGGGCAATAAGGACAACACCAGTGGTGGCAATGCAGGTGGAGTTGGGAGAGACACCTCTGGAACTGAGAAGAACACAGTTTGTGTTAACATATTGTGTGAACCTGTAAGGGCATGGAGAAAATCATCCAACTAAACAGCTTTTGGACCCATGGTGGAGAAAAAGAAAGGAAGGAAATCAGAAGTTTTGCATGGAGTATTGAAGGAAAGCAGAAAGGACAGGAATTAGTAATAAGGCAGTGAGTTCCACAGTGTCTTTTCCTGGGGTGACTCCACGGCTATATGAAGCACCAGAGGTAGCTGTTACGTGACTGGAAAATAGAAGTGATTCTAAATAAAGATGTAGTTGCGTGTTATGTTAATAATAATTATTTTTATTTGGGGTGTATGGGGTGTCCAGGGAGGGGTAGCACCTCTGGTGAAGGGGCTTGTCGTGTCCATTTTGGGGCAGCTCACTCACCTTTGGTCCCCACCGGACACTCAGCTCTCACCTGTGGCTCCAAGTAGCTGTTTGCATGTGACAGCGGCCACACCCCGGTACACCGCTTCGACAGGCGGACTAAACCAGGTGAGGGTAACCGGCGGCCTCATACCCCGGTGAGACAGGGACATCCCTCTGTCCTAGCATGCGAAGTTCTCCCCAGTGAACTGGATGGATGAGATCTACAGTGTGATCCAACAGCTGGAAAAGCGATACTGCAATGCTCCACGGAGAGCTAAGGGCCTGACAAGGCATGGAAGACGTCATGGTCGTCCACTGCAGCCAAGGGGAACCTCTGTTTATGCCTGTTCCTACTGCTGGACCTGGACTTCTGAGGTCAAGAGTGGAACAGCTTTTCCACTTTTAAAACCTCTCCCATAGAGGTTTCCTGTCATCTGACATGAAGGACAGCAACCATGGATATTTAAAAATGTACACAGATGCTTCAAAAATGGTAATAGTACTTTAGGGGTAGGATCCAGGTGAGGATAAATGATTTTATCAGTATCAGTGTGTACATCTGAAATGACAACTGTACTATTTGCTTAGCAGTGGGTGGAGGAAGTGAGACCAATGAGAGTTATAATATTGTCTGATTCAAGCACAAGAATCAGTGTAAAAGATGTACATACAGGGACAAGATCAGATGTTATACGCGAGATAATACAAGCTTTATTTAGTCTTAAAATGAAGAGAATCTATATTTTATGTGGATTCCAGCATATTTTAGTATTGGAGGGAATGAGCAAGTGGATAAGTTAGCAAAAGAAGCAACTCGATGAGCAGAATGGGCCTTCAAATAAATTACTGTAAAAGGGAAATGAAAAATGTTATCAAAAGTGAAGAAAACAACGGGATGAAGAGAGAACTGGAAGACATCTTTATAATATCGAGAAAAATATGGATGGTCAAGGAATGCAGGAAAAAATTGTGAGGAGGAGGTGATAATATTGACATTTTTTGGGCACACAGGGTTAAATAGTACATTATTTTAATGAAGCAACACAATAATTAGAGTGGTGGGTATTACAGTCACCAAGAGATGGTTGAGCGTGTGATGGTGAGGTTTCCAGGAACTGATTGACAAAGGATGGCTGATTTTAAAGTTGTCACAGAATAAAATACAATTTAAAATGAACAATATTGTGCAGAAAGGATTATAGGTTTGTTGCTTTAATTGTATTCAAAGATTCAAAGTGCATTTATTCAAGAATATATAAATTACACACTTTGAAATTTGTCAGTTCCAAGGCAGCCACAAAGCAAGAAACCTGAATAACACAATCAAAAATAGACCAAAAACCACTGTATAGAGAAAAAGGAAAAAAAATACACATCATGCAAACAACAGAAGCAAGCCAGTAGCATCCCAAACTGGATTGAATCCCTTATCCGCTCCTGGAGCAGCTGAAGTAGGCCCAAGTCTCGGTCCCCAGTACATCATGATAGTGGGGCATAAATGCACAGCCACCAGATCTGTTGACAGCCTTGGCGTTGCGGAGAAAAGAGAAAGCATTTGTGGAAGAGCGAGCGAAATTGGCTCGACCCTAGCCTCTATACCCAACACTTCCAGTCTATCTGTGCTGAATTTTCAATTGTGCAAGCACTGAGTAGTGCAACGTTCTAGGGCCTGGATCCCGGCACCCTAATAGACTGGGGCCGCCCAACCTGAAGCTATTCTTAATCTTCAGGCTCCTGTATCTTCTTCCTGATGACAGTAATGGGAAGAGGGCAAGTCCTGGATGGTGAGGGTCCTTAATGATGGGTGTTGTCTTGAGGCATGGATTTTTGAAGATGTCCTCGATGGTGGGGAAGCTAGTACCTGTGATGGAGCTGGTTGAGTCTACAACCCTCTGCGGTTTCTTTTGATCCTGTGTTTGGGATATGGACTGAATGTCTGATGGTCTAATTAGGACAGGGATATGGGCCAACACATGTAATTAGGGCTAGCCAGGTGGGCACCGTGGTTGGCATGGACTCAGGCTGAAGGGCATGCATTCACGCTGTACCACTCTGGAACTGGGACTCACCAAATTGGCTCAGTGCTTGGAACAATCTAACCTTGCACGTGGGTTTGGTGGACAGTCATCGAAACTCTTTTGCATTAACTCCTCTCCAAGTTGCTCTCTCCATCTCCAACAGTGATACGAACTCAGTCTACGACCCCAGCTTGGATACGTTGCACCTCACAATGCTGCAGCACGGCTCATGTCCTGAACCAGTCTCACCACGGCCGGCCTGCCTCTGCACACACAAAATAATCTGCAGATGCTGCGATCAAAATAACACTCACAACATGCTGGAGGAACTCAGCAGGTCGGGCAGCATCCGTGGATATGATGAGTCGACGTTTCGGGCCGGAACCCTTCATCAGGACTGAAGAGGGAAGGGGCAGAGGCCCTATAAAGAAGGTGGGGGAGGTTGGGAAGGAGAAGACTGGTAGGTCCAGACAGCTGCCTCTGTCTGCGGCAATAGTTCACCACAGTTTGCTTCAAAAAAGATGTTAGAAGTAATGTTTTAAGTCTCACCTCTTGCTTTACAATCTACCAGTAAGCTGTCACACATCTTTGGTAGCATAGGCTCATTGGGCACTTTATTGGGTACAGGAAGCCACTGAGTATTTTGTATAAAGTATTTGATATAGAAATTGTGACTATACGTATAATCTTTCAAGCTCTCTCACACTACAGATCTATTTGTACTACCATTTTCATCTTCGTCTGCTCCATAAGAATTGGGATTCTGGCCTTCTGGTTCTTAGTGAGATCAAAGGATTCCTTTTTCCAATTTCTTGATTTCACTGCCTTGTATTTGGGCACCAGTTTCCTAACTCTGGAAGCCCTAATGTTACCTCTACATCCTGCTCGTCCACATCTCTGCCTGCCTTTGCTGGCTTTTTGAGCTCCTTGTGGTGGTACTCTTTTGCTTTGACCTTCCCCCTCGGTTGCTTCCTCCCCACCACCACCCACCCTGCAGACCTCTCTGCCATGGATCTGCTTCACTGAGTTCCTGGCCCCTCACCCACCAATTCCATTCTCCTATTCAGCGATGCCTTTCCCTCACGCATCTGCACATTTCTGGTGTTATTTGACCCACCCCCTGTCCTCCTCTTCATCATTCAGCCAGCTGCTGATCGTTGACCATTACTTTGTCCTCACTGTTTTTCACACTTTCATCACCAGGATTCCAGTTTTCATCCACTGTGTTCATATTTGTTCCAGCCTCCTCTGGAAGGAAATGCCTGACAGGTGGCTCAGAGAGCCAGTTCTTGGCCTCTTGCACACTGATTCCCTTCTCCCGTTCATCCAGGCCCTTCGCTCACCCATCTGCACATTTCCACTGTCACCTGACCCAAACCGGACCATTCCTTTGAACTCACTTCTGTTTTTTGCACTTTCATTCCCATGATTGCAGTTTTTGTCCACTGGGTTCATCTTTGGGCCAGCCACCTTTGGAAGAAAATGCCTGACAGCTGGTTTGGGCATTGGCCTTCCAACTGCCAGCTCCTGAGGCTTGACTACCTGGTCCTTGCCTCCAACCTCTGCTTCCATATTCTCAGCCTCTAAATTCTGTCTCCCAGACTCCAGATCCAGATTCCCTGTCTCTAGCTCTGAGTAATTTGCCTGAAAATCTAGTCCACCCTCACCAGATGCAGGTTCCCTACTTCCTGATCTGATTCCCTCTCCCCTGGATCCAGCCTTCTCGTCTCCAGCTCCACTGCCTTCATTCTCATCTCACTTTGATGTGCCTCCTCTGCGGTCTCCCAGCTTTGCTCACTCAGTTTTGGGCTTGGTCACCTCAGTCTGTAAGCCCTTTCTGGTGAACTTCTGGTGGGCCCACCAGCTGAAAGTGATGGCAGCCCTATCCGTCGACATTCCAAGGATCACCAGTGCAGTGAGTTGGCTGAGTTTCATCAAATAGATACGAGGCTGCCTGCCTGTTCCAAGAGAATATAGTCATAGCTGCAAATAATACTGCAGAGACAAGGTAATAAGGTATTGCCCTCCGACAGAGAAGGGCACAGATCTGAGGATTGGGCTGGGTCAGGGACAGCTTCTATCTTGCAGTTATCAGACCCTTGGGCAGTCCCACAGAATAATTAGATGGTCTCATGACTTCAAAACTTGCTTCATTATGATCTTGCACGTGACTACCAGAAAATGTAGTGTATTCTGGATACAGCTTAGCACATCACAGAAATCCACCTCTCTTCCATAGACTCTTTGTATAATTGTCACTGCCTCAGTAAAAGCAGCCAGCATAATCAAAGGCTTCCCTCACACCCCCGTCACCACATTCTTTATGATCCCTTCTCCAATCTGGCACATTATACTAAAACCCAGAAGAACTACCACCAGGTTCAAGTACAGCTTCTACCCTGAATTTCCTTGACAATAGGACAGATACACCAGGGAGAATTAATAAATTCTTCAAAGTAAATTTATTATCAAAGTACACATGTCACCATGTACCACCCTGTAATTGATTTTCTTGTAGGCATACTCAAATCCAATAAACATAATAAAATCAATGAAAGACTGCACCAACAGAGCAGACAACAAACTGCTAATACAAAAAGGAAGAAAAAGAAATAATTATTGTAATAAGTAAATGCTGAGAATATAAGATGTAATGTCCTTGAAAATATGTCCATAGTGATACACTGTTCTGCTGCTGAAGAACAATAAATTTCATGAAATAGGTCAGTGAAAATTAACCTGATTCTGAGTATATTTCATCCATGGGTCTTGTCTGCTTCCAGTTTCCAATGCAGTTGTGTTGACGTGTAAGGTGGCATCATGTGATGTTGCATGACATTGTGGGCCGAAGGGTCTGTAGCTGTGCTGATCTGTTTGACCTTCCCCTGTGACATACAATAGGTGGTTTGCTCCATGACATTTGGGCTCATAGGTGGTCATTCTCAGCACTGTTGAGGCTGCTTAACTATGGAGTACAGGAGGGAGTAAAGAATGTATGAGACATAATTGATGAATAGTTTCAGCCTGAAAAGTAGCTGTTTATTCCCCTCAGATTGAATACAGAGCAACACAAAATGTTGGAGGAACTCAGCAGGTCAAGAAGCTTCTGTGGAGTCTGGCTATTTTGGGCAGATACTCCCCATATATGCTGCCTGATCTTCCAATTTCACCAGGATTTTGTACGTTGTGTTGCTCAAGATTTTCAGCATCTGCAGAATCTCTTGTTTATTATTTTAGCCTAGCTTGGGCCTCAGAGGGACAGACAGAATCCAGTGCCCCAGTCTTTAAATATGCTGCTTTCTAACTGGTAGATGGTTAGTGCGATTAACAGCTGATTGGGTCTGTTTTAACTGGACTTGAGTTTAAGTTCCCTCCATTCATATTTCTGACATTGGGGAAAGGTAGGAGACAAACCCACTCCGCACCCTCTAGAAGAGTGATTCTCAACGTAGCCATGAGTGTTTGTAGAGGCCAGAAGGGGGGAAAAAAAGAACAAACAATGCCACAGGAATTTCTGATATAAACAAAAAAAATAATGAATATATGTAATTTAATTGGAACCCTGAATGAAATGAATAGGGAAAATATACTAATTTCAACTCAAAAGCTGCCAGAACTTGCCAGATTTTCCATATCAAAACCCTCATCAGACAGGGGTTAGCTTGGAAAGTCTAGTATAGCCTGTGTCATAGTAATCTAATTAGAACAGTTGAATATCATGTACAAACTGAAGATTGGGTACGGTTGTCTGCAGCAGTGCCAGTCAGTACATAGTAGAAGGCTAGTTTTGTGACTGCTGCTGACAGCTGAGTATTACAATACATGTAAAACATGACATGAAGGCTGCAGTTACTGCAGTGGGCAGATAAACTAGAGACGAGAACATGTGAAGTCAACTATTGCAGCATTTTCTACTACGACTTCTTTAGTTAGGAAAATCAATTCACCCTTTTGCTCCAATAGGTGTCGCTGCTGAGACTGGCCGTGCGCATGCATCAGGCTGTCGTGTCCCGATTTCCATAATGGCCGATCGGGTCTCGGGTGAAAGCCTGCCTGTTGATTTTTGGCAAGTGAGCAATTTTGTACGAATGTATAACCCTGAACTTTGCCTGCATTCTGTAAGTTATCCCATTTTAATTCGATTTAGCTAAAAAAAAACATGCCGCTGTAATGCACCATTTGCGCTAATTAGAGGTCACAAACAGAGCACGAGAGGTTTAGTAATATATGGATGTATATTCAATACTGATATTTTTTCAAGTGATATTTTACTAGTGAGGAAATAGTTTTTGCCCAAAAGGCTAAGACAAATAACCAAGATGAAACTATGAAGAAGTAAAGAGCTATTTCTTGGAAAACAATATTCCACCAGAGAATATGATGACTTGTGCAACTGGTGGTGCTGCTTTGATGGTGGGAAGATGCAGAAGATTCATCACTCATTTCAAAATTGCTTTGCCTGGTGTTTGTTACAGACACTGTCATCCACCATTACAACCTTGCTGCAGTAATAACTGCCGTCAACTTCATCAAATCAAATGTACTTTAAGATCCTCTTTTTCAACAACTTTGTGTAAAAGAAGTAAGAAATTTCGAATGGCTACTTATGCATGCAGAAGTGCAATGTTATCAAAAGGCAATTATGTTTGTTGCTTTTTATCATAATGTCTTAGCATTTTTAAGTGATAAATTCACAAGTGGGTTACAAGCAGAGAAAGGTTGGCAACCACAGCCTCATAGCCCATTGTCAGGAAACATGACTTGGAGGGGAGGTGATTCCCATGTGCCTGTTGCCTTTAACCTGCTACATGGGATAGGGGCAGATTTGGGGGCAGCAGTCTGAGACACGAATGGTTAATGTGCCTGCTTGGTCTCAAGCTCAACCCTCTGGCCTACTCTGCAAGCAATAGTTGTTCAGCCATCCTCTCTTATTCATGCTGGAGTCTCTCAAGTTTGGTGAGACCGTAGATTTGGTGCCAGGCCTCCTTGGCACTAGTAGCCACCAGTTCCAGGGTCTTCCTGCCATTAAAAACTATGGTGAAGCAATGGTTAGTGGGCATCTCCATGTCATTCTGCTGCACACCCTCCAACTGGTAACCTGCCTCAACACTTGGATGTCGTAAATCGAGACTGCAGGGGGTTGTGTTTGGGAGGAGGGAGTAAAACAGCAGCTGAGATCAGAACAAGAGATTCAGATTCATAAATGGAAGAGATTCTGCTGCTGCTGAAAATCTAAAGTAACACACAAAAGTTATTAACTTATTTAGAAATGCAATGCAGAATGAGCCACACTGCCCAGCAACCCACCTATTTAACACTAGCCTAATCACGGCAATTTACAATGATCAATGAACCTACTTCATTGGTATGTCTTTGGACTGTAGGAGGAAACCAGAGAACCAGAGGAAAACCAAGCAGTAACGGGAAGAATGTACAAACTTCCTATAGGTGATGCTAGAATTGAACTCCATGCTCTGACGACCCAAGTTGCGAATAGCATCATGCTAACTGCTTCACTACCATGGCATCTTATAATGCTAGAGGGACAAAGCAGATGATGCGGCATCTATGGAGAGGAATAAAGTGTAACATTTTGAGCCCAGGCCCTTCATCAGGATGAGTCTTGTTGAAGGGTCTCCACCTGAAGTCTCAGCTCTTTATTCTCTCTGTAAAGCTTCCTGACCTGAACACTTTGATTCAGATTTGTGTATCACATGTTCATTAAAATGTACAGTTTAATCAAAGACACCTCTCCCCCCAAAGATGCATACTTCTCCCTTTTCCCGTCAAAATTAAAAAAAAGGTTGAAAACCCATACTACTTGGCTCACTACATATTTGTGGTGACCTCATGAAAGGAAGGATGTGAAGCTTTAGAGAAGGTGAGGAGGTTTACTAGGATGCTGCCTGGACTGGTTGAGCAAACTAGGGCTTTTCTCTTTGGAGTGAAGGAGGATGAGAGGTGACTTGATAGATATGTACAAGAAGATGAGAGGCTTGTGTAGAGTGTTTATAGCTAGAGGCTTTTATGCAGAGCAGAAATGGCTAATACCAGGGGGTGGGGGGGTGGGGTGGTATTTTAAAATGGATGGAGGAAAGTATAGGGAGAAACATCAGAGGTAAGTTCTTTACACAGTGAGTGATGAATGGGTACATGGAACACCCTGGCAGGTGTGGTGGAAAAGGCAGGTACATTAAAGGAATTTAAGAAATGCAGACAGGCACATGAATGATTGAAAAATCGTGGTCTATGTGGTAGGGAAGGATAATGTTGATCTCAGAGTTGATTAAATAGGCACAACAAAGTACCTATACTTTGATGTAATGTTTTATAGGACTCTTGAATGGAGCTTGTGTGATAGAGATGAAGCCTTAATCACACAATCTAACTTCTCATGACCCTGCATCTTATTTTCTATCTTCACAGTACTTTAACATTTTACATTCTGTTATGGCGTTTCACTTTGAACTACCTTGATATAATAATTTTTCCAAATGATCAAGTTTTAAATTGTAGTTTAATATCATTCAACCATACACAAGTATACAGCTAAACAAAACAATGTTCCTCTGGGACCAAGGTGCAAAATGCAGTAGAAAATTATAACATATACTGTAACTAAGTAGTGCAAAAGAGCAAAAATATTGAAGCAGTGTTAATGAGTTCTTAGACATTTAGAAATCAGATGGTGGAGGGGGAAGAAGCTGTTCCTAAAAAGTTGAGTGTGCGTCTTCAGGCTCCTACACCTCCTTCCTGATGGTAGGAATGAGAAAAGGGCATGTCCTGGGTGATAGGGTTTCTTGATAATGGATGCCACGTTTTGAAGATGGCCTCTACGCTGGGGAGGTGAGTGTCCATGATGAAGTTGGCTCCATTTACAACACAGAAGTAATTTCTGATCCTGTCAAGTGACCCATCCACAATGAGGTGATGATGCAATTGTGCCATAAGATGTAGGAGGAGAATTAGGCTATTTGACTATCAAGTCGTCTGCAATCTATACATTGAGGAATTGGGAGGTTGGAGAAATCAATTGGAGCCTGCGAGGAGGTTCTTGTTGAGCACAAATTGTAGCAAGAATCAATGGGCTGAATGGACAATGCTACAACTTCTATGATGCGTCACTGAATGCACTGAGAATATATTCAAATTTTATTCCAGAGCTTTCACCATTTACTTTATACTTTATTGTCGTCAAACAATTGATACTAGAATGTACAATCATCACAGTGATATTTGATTCTGCACTTCCCACTCCCTGGATTACAAATATTAAATATTAAAATAGTAAAAATTAGTAAATATTAAAATTTTAAATTATAAATCATAAATAGAAAAATGGGAAGTAAGGTAGTGCAAAAAAACTGAGAGGTAGGTCCGGATATTTGGAGGGTATGGCCCAGATCCGGGTCAGGATTCGTTCAGCTGTCTTATCACAGTTGGAAAGAAGCTTTTCCCAAATCTGGCCATACAATCCTTCAAGCTCCTGAGCCTTCTCCCGGAGGGAAGAGGGACGAAAAGTGTGTTGGCTGGGTGGGTCATGTCCTTGATTATCCTGGCAGCACTGCTCTGACGGCGTGTGGTGTAAAGTGAGTCCACGGACGTAAGATTGGTTTGTGTGATGTGCTGCGCTGTGTTCACGTTCTTCTGCAGCTTCTTTCGGTCTTGGACAGGACAACTTCCATACTAGGTTGTGATGCACCCTAGAAGAATGCTTTCTATGGTGCATCTATAAAAATTAGTGAGGGTTTTAGGGGACAGGCCAAATTTCTTTAGTTTTCTTGGGAAGTAAAGGCGCTGGTGGGCCTTCTTGGCAGTGAACTCTGCTTGGTTGGACCAAGTCAGGTCATTTGTGATATTGACCCCGAAGAACTTAAAGCTTTTGACCTGATCCATTTGCGTACCACCAATGTAAATTGGGTTGTGCGGTCCGCTACTCCTCCTGAAGTCAACAACCAATTCCTTCGTCTTGCTGACGTTGAGGGATAGGTTATTGTCTTTGCACCATGCCACCAGGTTCTTAATTTCCTCTCTGTACTCAAACTCATCATTACCCAAGATACGGCCTACAATTGTTGTGTCATCGGCAAACTTATACATTGAGATTGATGGAAACTTGGCTACACAATCATGGGTGTACAGTGAGTACAGCAGGGGGCTGAGTACACAACCTTGTGGGGCACTGGTGCTCAGAGTGATTGTAGAGGAGAGCTTGTCCCCTGTTTTTACAGCCAGGGTCCTGTCTGTGAGGAAGTTGAAGATCCAGCTGCAGATCTGAGTGCTAAGGCCCAGGTTCCGGAACTTAGGAATCAGTTATATTTGGAACCAGTTATATTTGGAACGATGGTATTAAAGGCAGAGCTGTAGTCAATGAAAAAGAGCCTTACGTATGCATCTTTATTCTCCAGGTGTTCTAAGGAGGAATGTAGGACCAGACAGATGGCATCTACCGTTGACCTGTTGCTCCGGTAGGCAAATTGCAAAGCTTCGAGGTTGACCGGTAGGCTGTGGTTGATGTGTGCCATAACCAATTTCTCGAAGTAGTTCATAGCAATTAATGTCAGAGCCACAGGTTGATAGTCATTCAGGCATGCCACCTTGGTCGTCGTTGCCTTCTTAAAACATGAGGGGATCTTAGACTGAAGCAAGGGGCAGTTGAAGACGTCAGCAAACACTCCAGCTAGCTCGCTTGCACAGGCCGGGAGAACCTGTCCTGGGATGCCATCTGGGGCTGTCACCTTCCTTGGATTTATCTTCAGGAAGGCCCTTCTAACGTCCTCCTCGGTGACGATGAATCTCGATGCCACCAGGTCCGGTTCATCCGGAGGGAGCGGGACGCTCCTCTTTTGTTTGAATCTTGCGTAGAAAGATTAGAAACAAAAATTTAGAAACAAAACATTTGATAATTCTCAAATCCTCCTTCACAACACTGCAGATAGTTTTAGTATCTTACCTCTTCTGGCAAATCTGAATTGTTAAGTTCTTCCATAGTGACCTGTCCTGAGCCCAGCACATAGATGCAATCATAAGGAAAGCACACCTGTGTTTTTACTTTCTTAGGAGTTTCAGGAGGTTTGGATTGTCACCAAAAAGTCTCACTCAGATGTACTAATGAAATATCCAGATCATGGATTGATAAGCAATTTGAATGTGCAGGAATGCAAGGAGCTGCAGAGAGTAGTGGACTCTGCTCAAGCCACCGTGAGCACATCCCTCAAGATCATAGTGCCATAGACCAAGGGGGCAGAATTTGGCCCATTGGGTCTGCTCCACCATTTGTTCACAGCTGATATAGTATCGCTTTCAACTCCAGTCACCTGCATTCTCCCTGTAACTTTTGACACCCTTACTAATGAAAAACCTATCAACCTCTGCTTTAAAATATACCCAGTGATTTGAGCTCCACAGCTGTCTGGGCAATGAATTTCGTGAATGCATCACCCTCTGCCCAAAAGTATTTGTCATCTCTATTCTACAAAGATGTCCTTCTATTCTAAAGCTGTTTCCTCTATTCCTAGACTCTCCTACGATCCCACTATAGGAAACATTCTCTCTGCAGCCACTCTATCTAGCCTTCAACATTTGATAGGTGTCAACTATATACCCCCCCCCCCCCGATATTTCTGAACTCCAGTGAGTACAGGCCCACAGGTACCAAACGCTCCTTATCTATTAACTCTCTCATTCCTGTGATTACTCTTATGCTTCTCTGGACCCTTTCAAGTGCCATTATGTGTTTTAGTAGATAAGGGCCCCAAAACTCTCAAGTCTAGTATGACCAATGTCTTGTGTAGTGACAGAACAACACAAACAGATACTCAGCAGATTAATTTAGAGAAGGGTTGGTGCACACGCATTCAAAAATGCCTTATTCATCTCAAAGGATTATGGGACAATTCTGGTGAACGCTGATTCCCTGGGACAACCAGATCAAAGACTCAAGACAAGTTGTAAATACTATGTTTATCAAAGCTGATTAGTATTAATTAACACTGTCAGCTCAGATCCATAATTCTCCTGTGTTTGCTGATTTGCACCTCATCTCCTCTCCCACTTACTGGTCAAGGTGCTGACTCCATTGTCTCATATAGGAAGGATGTGGAAGCTATAGAGAGGGCGCAGAGGAGATTTATGCTGTCTGGACTAGAGGACTTGTCTTATGAGGATATGTTAAGTGGGCTTGGGTTTTTCTCTTTGGAACAAAGGAGGATGAGAGGAGTCTTGTTAGAGATGTACAAGATAAGAGGTATAGATCAAGTGGATAGCCAGAGACTTTTTCCCAAGACGGAAATGGATAATGTAAGTGAATAATTTTAAGGTGATAGGAGGAAAGTATAGGGTGAATTTTAGAGGTGGTATTTTGTTTACCCAGAGTAGTGAGTGCATGAAACACACTGCCAGGAGTGCAGTAGAGGCAGATTAACTAGGGACATTTAAGAGATCTCTTCCACCAGTTGCCTCTAAGCTTACTTCAGCGCCTTCCCACATCCATCCACCTTTCCCCTCACCTGGTTTACTTATCACCTGTCAACCGGTACACCCACCCCACCCCCCACCTTATTCTGGCTGCTGACCCCTTGCCATCCAGATGAAGGAACTTGACCTGAAACTTCAGCTGTTTATTCCTCTCTGTAGGCATTCTCTGACCTGCTGAGTTCATCCAGTATTTTGTGTGTGTTACTCTCCACAATTTCATCTCAACTTCTCCCTGTATTTTACCCCTCACCTACCCGTTAAGGGCAATTTCCAGTGGCTAACTAACCTATAGCCCTTTAAAGCCAATAACATAATCAGGGAATCCCCCACCTCAATTATTCTCTTTTCCCCACTCCTGTCAGGCAGAAGATATAGCAGCTCAAGAATACAAGGACAGACCCAAGGACTTCTGTCCCATGGTTATAAGACTCCTGAAATGACCCCTCATGCAATAAAAACATACTTTTGATCTCAGAATCCATCTGATTTGATTTGACATGCAACAATGGATTTTATCATAGGGCTCCATGTACCTCCATTACCCTAATAAACTGGCTACTGAGACTATGTTTCTGGTCTTCTACTGCTGCAGCTGATCCACTTCAAGATCCAAGGTGTTGTATATTCAGAGATGTTCTTCTGCACACCACTATTGTAACCTGTAGGTTTTTTGAGTTACTGTCACCTTGATAGCTTGAAATAGTCTTCTATTCTTCTCTGACTGCTTATTAACTGCTGTTCACTGGATGTTTTTTGTTTCACACAGCATCCTCTGTAGCTCTAGAGACTGCCCTGTGTTAGAATCCGAAGAGATCAGCAATTTTTGAGGCTACATCCACACTACACCGGATAATTTTGAAAACAAAGCCTTTTCTCTTTGTTTTGACCCTCCGTCCACACTGAAATGACGTTTTCATCCCCCGAAAATGGAGATTTTAGAAAACACTCTCCAGAGTGTGTAAATTTGAAAACGATTGTTTTGCATTGTAGTGTGGACGGGGTAAACGGAGAGATTTAAAAACATTGTCATGACAACACCACAACAACAATGCTTTTTCTGCTTCTGCTTAGTACTGCGCAAGCACTGCCAGGCGGCTGTTATAACACGCAGTCTGTGTGAACAGCATGGGAGTTAAATTGTAAAGTGTGCTTTTTTGACTAGATCCTCTAAATTGATTTGATTGAGTCTATCTTTAAAAATATTAATGTCAGAAATATTGCACAGTTCTGGCTGCAGAAGATTCCACTCTCTCTGTTGATCTTGGGTAGAGGACGGCTTCATGCGTGTGTTGTTTACTTTATTGTCTACATTAATAGTTTGTTTGGAATTAAACATCTCTACTGCTTTGCTGATTTTGTAGATGTTTGTAACTCGCAGAAACAGCTCGACTTCATTGTCTGTCTAAACGAAGAAGTCCGGTCTGATTTTTCCAGTGGAGGATTTCTTTGTATTCCTCGAAGACGTTGAAAGCTTTCTTCGCTGTTGTTGTTGGTACTCTAGTTATATTCTATGGAAATAGCAGAACGCCGCTGCTGAAACGTAAATATTATACCGTTTCCTCTTGTTTTCTGTAGGTGTGTCTGCGCATGCCCAGTAGGAGTAGATTTGCCCAAATATCCATTTTGGTGTGGGCAGAGATATTTTGAAAAACGTGTAGTGTGGACGCCTGTCATTCTTACTCGAAACCGGCATTTTCAAAATTATCTGGTCCAGTGTGGATGTATAAACATTCCGTGGTCAAAGTCACTTAGATCACATTTCAATAGTTCCATTTAATTTGCATGCAACATACATCCTGAAATTCTTGTTCTTCGTAGACGTACAAAAACAGAAGAGTGTCCCAAAGAATGAGTGACAGTTGAAATATTAGAACCCTAAAGACCCCCCACTCCCCCTCCCACGCACAAGCAGCGGCAAAGCAACGGCCCTCCACCCACTTCTGCAAAAAATCATCAGCACCCTGCACCCACCAACGTACAGTAACAAAGCCCCCAATATAGACCATGATCTGCAGTACGACAAAAACTAATGGTTCACCCAACAATTCGACATGCCACAGGCTCTCTCTCCCTAACAAAGGGGAAAAAAAAGATGTCACCTTTCACAGTGAGAGGGGAGACATAACAAAACAATCCGCTGATTCAGTGTTAAAATTCTGTTGTGCCACCTCTCTCCCCCCCCCCAAGTTCTCCATCCAGAGAATCAGCAACGATCTCTCACCCACCAATGAGAGAGAGTACGATTAGCCGAGTACAGAGCTTTCAACAGCTGATCTGATGTTCTCTCCTCTCCCGTGATGCTTCAGTATGTGGCAGTGGTTTAGAATCAGCCCATCCACAGGGCCACAAAACTCGGAACCTGAAGGCATGTTTGTCTTCTAGGCCTTGGCCTTGGGATATCGAAAACTGACTGGCCATGAGCGGGTCCCACCACTGCAAAGAGCTGAAGTTCAACTGTAACTCCAGGTGAGGGCCTTCAACAGAACTCCATCCACCTGAAAAGGAAAAGGAGAGACAGCAAAGCCAGAAATTAAGCTATTTTTGTAGATGAACATGAAGGAGTCACAATTTAGCACCATTGTAACTCCACCTCTCAACACTGATGTTTGGTCTCAACAACAACTGAACCTCTTGACCATGTCTGCATGCTGTTATGCAGAGTTGCTACCTTGTGCTTGGATATCAGTTATTTGCATTAACACACATTATTTATTGAGATACAATGTGGAATAGGCCCTTCAAGCCACATCACCCAGCAATCCCCCAATTTTACCCTAGCCTAATCACAGGGCAATTTTCAATAACCAATTAACCTACCAACTGGTATGTGTGTATATTATACATTGTTATTGTTTTTCCTTTGTACTACCTCAACTAACCTAATCCCTTCTGCGTACTGCCAATATCCCTCCATTCTCTGCACATTCATGTACCTACCAAAGAGCCTTTTAAAAGACCTATTATAATTGCTGTCCCTGATGTTCCATTGTGGTAGCCCCACTCTGTGTGAAAAACAAAATGGCCTCTTAAATGCATGCTCTCCAGTCCATTGTCCAGATTTCTGGAGCTAATTTCAGCAACATCTGTTGATCATCAAATCAACCAAATTTATCCCAGAAGTTCCAGCTATTGGTTTTCTGCTGTGATCCCTGCTAGTATTCCCTTCCATTCAACTTTGACCAGTTCCTCTCTCATGCTTCTAAAATTATAAGAAACTCCTTTTTACTGGGCATCTCTAGAAACATGGCTAGTTAGCCCTCTCTAACAAGCCAATGGACAATGGTGAGAAAACCACCTTTCTCAAACTCTCTGCATCTAGGGTCAATATAACTTGAGTCCCTCCAGACCGGGAGGGCTGGGATGTTTTGACCACCCGCACCCCAATCTGAATGAATACTGTGTAAATACTGACTCCAAGCAATTAACCGTCAGCAAAAAATAACAGATCATACACTGCATAACATTATAAAGAAAGTATATTTACAAATTTCAGCTTTATTGAACAGTTAGTAGGAAAAAGAAAGAAAAACAAATAATAAAACACGGCCCTTTACTGTTAACCCAGTCCAAATGTGCATAGGAGTTGGAGTTCATCTTGAAGTTCATACAGTGGACCCATGGTCTGCGTGAAAGCACACACCACTCTCTGAAATTCACTTGAAATCCACCTTGAACAAACCGGCTTCGCCAATGGGATTATTGGGCCTTACTCCTTGAAGCTATTCATCTGCAGAAACCACTTTGTGCAACAAGGATGGCATCATCAGCCATCTTCCCTCCTGTCTTCTTCAGCTCCCGAACCACATCAGAGTCTGTCACAAAAACGCCCAGTGTTCTCTAGTACCTTCTCCCAATTCCACCATCCTGATTGGCTGACACAACATTCCCAAGTTGAACAACAGAGCTCCTTATGTTTAGCGCAAACCCAAACATGCTAAAAGCAGAACAGACAGAACCGCTAAAATGAAATATCTACAGCATAGTGGTAAAAATCTTAACCAGGATGAATAATATATAAAATATATTATTTATTCTTTGAATAATGTATCCTATTTAGAGCTGGTGAAATGGTTTTTCATATATTTAACATATACTAAGTTAACCTATTAAAACATAAATATTGGCTGGCTGTTAGAGTAAAAAATGATCTAGTGCTTTCCTGGCAATATGACGAATAAACTCTTCTTGGGATTCCAGCTGGGTACCGGTATCGATTTTAAGCCCCATTTTGATGACGAATTCTGCCACCTTCATGAGGGACGATGCCTAAGCATATCTAGTTTGGTGGTACACTTGGACCCTGCTTAACGTTGAGGTGGGAGATGTGGGGTTCTCGGAGGTGGGGCGCTATGTAAATCAATACCGTAACAATTCGTAAAAATGGACATGTGTGCCTGATAAAAACAATCAAACCCAAGATATATGATATTTTATGTACACACAGTAATTTGTGGAGTAACAAACTTGCAAATAGGCCTAACCTGTACATCAGTGAGGCAGCAACACATTTTTTACATTGCAGCAGCAACAGAGGGAAACGGCTGGTGGTTACATCTTAGAGGAGGGACCAGACTATGGTTGGTCCCTTTTGGCTTCTTCTTCAAGTAGGCGTCGAGATTTGACTGCCTTTTCTTAAGTTTCCTCTCATGAAGCTGTAGCAGGAAATCATGTCGAGAACACCTCTCTTTGCCTTATTGCTTTGCTCCCGGTCAGGGGTGATCCGTGAACTGGTCCATGATTTGTGCGATCATGGTGATGCTAGTGCTTAGGAATTTTGTGCTGAGGTTTTGTGCTGTTCAGTGTCCTTGGATTCACCCAGGATGTGTTGCTCCACCAATTCTCAAAGCTCTTAGTTATTAAGGGAATGGGACTGCAGTAACTCTTCAATATCACCATCATTAGCATCCTGTAAATCCTGCTTCATTGTGGACAATTCAACAATGTTTTGGATGATTGGTTTTGCCTGATATCCTAGGATGTCATTGCATACTTCTGGCAACAGTTTCTTCCACACTGCACTCATGCAGTTTGATGTTACTTCATCCCCTGCTGCTTTGATATTGTTTACAGCTTTCATGATGTTTTAGTGTTTTTGCAAACCGGCCTCATGGATTGTTTGTCTTGAGCTTTTGTTTCCTCTGCAAGTTGCTTGAATGGCGATGAAGATAGTAGGCTTTAAAATTTGATATTACTCCTTGATCCATTGGTTGGAGTAATAAAGAGGTGTTGGGTAGAAGATAAGCCACTTCTATAGGAAAGCAGTTCTGAAGTGTGTCAAGATTTTTAGGGTGGCCTGGGGCATTATCAAGTACCAACAATGCTTTAGGTTCAAGGTCATGCTCCTCACAATACCGCTTCACTGCTGGACAAAAATGTGAAAGAAACCAATTTTGGAAAACATCAATCATCACCCAGGCTTTATTGTTTGATTTCTAAATCACTAGTAGACTTGATTTTAAAATGCCTTTCATTGCTCATGGTGTTTCAGAATGAAACGCAATCATAGGCTTTAACTTAAAGTTGCCTTTAGCATTGCCTCCTAGCAAGAGAGTAAACCAGTCTGTAAATGAATGTGCAACTTCAGTGGTTGCTGTGCTAATCAGCAATGGGTGTTTAGGGCTTTGTGTAACTATTAACTCTGTTCTTATGGCTGAACCTTAGGCTCTTTCCATCATTGAGGACCTTTTTGCAGGATTAGTCAGAGGACAGACATTTTGCATGATTGACTTGTGTCAAGCGTACTTGCAGATGCATGTGGAGCCGGACTCACAGGACACATTGACCATAGTGACTCACTTTGGAATGTTCAGGCTTCTGTTTTGTCATCACCTCAGTTTGCTGCGTTTTTTCAGTGAGCAATGCACCAGCTCCTTAGTGAATTGACAGGAGTGCAATGCTATTTGGTTGCTTACTTATTAATGGGAAAAATGAGCATTAGCACCTAGAAAACTTAGAATCTACACTACAAAGACTCAAGGAATAAGCGGAGGGTCCAGGTAGACAGGTGTAATTTCTTTCCACTTTTGATTGAATATTTACGCCATGTGATCAATAACTCAGGGCTTCATGAGGCTCCAAAGGTGAAAATGATTGCAGTGGCTGCATTTCCACAGCATGCAACTTAACTAATCAGAAGCAGGTTTAATATCACTGGCATGTGTCATGAAATTTGTTAACTTAGCAGCAGCAGTTCAATGCAATACATAATATAGAAGAAAAATGGTAATCATAAATAAGTAAATCAATTACAGTATATGTATATTGAATATATTAAAAATTTTGCAAAAAACAAATAATATAAAAAAAGGTGGTGTTCAAGGGTTCAATATCCATTTAGGAATTGGATGGCAGAGGGGAAGAAGCTGTTCCTGAATCACTGTGTGTGTGTGCCTTCAGGCTTTAGTACCTTCTACCTGATGGTAACAGTGAAAAAAAAGGGCATGCCCTGGGTACTGGAGGTCCTTAATAGTAGATGCTGCCTTTCTGAGACACTGCTCCTTGAAGATGTCCTGGGTACTTTGTAGGCCAGTACGCAAGATGGAGCCAACTAAATTTACAACCCTCTGCAGCTTCTTTCGGTCCTGTGCAGTAGCGTCCCCCACACTCCCATACCAAACAGTGCTGCAGCCTGTCAGAATGCTCTCCACGGTAGATCTATATAAGTTTTTGAGTGTATTTGTTGACATACCAAATCTCTTCAAACTCTTATTGAAGTATAGTCACTGTTTTGCCTTCTTTATAACTGCATCAATATGTAGGGACCAGGTTAGGTCCTCAGAGATTTCGACACCCAGGAACTTGGAGACTGCTTACTCTTTCCAATTCTGATCCCTCAATGAAGATTGACGTGTGTTCCTTCGTCTTACCCTTCCTGAAGTCCTCAATCAGCACTTCCGTCTTACTGCTGTTAAGTGCCAGGTTGCTGGTGCAACACCACTCCACGAGTTGGCATATCTCGTTCCTGTACGCCCTCTCATCACCATCTGAGATTCTACCAACAATGGTTGTATCATCAGCAACTTTATAGATGGTAATTGACCTATGCCCAGCCACACAGTCATGGGTATATAGAGAGAGTAGAGCAGTGGGCTCAGCACACACTGGATACAATAGATGATCCCAGTAGATTCACAGATGAAATGTTGCCTAACCTGGAAGGACTTTGGGGCCCTGAATGGATGTGAATGGGCAGGTGTAGCAGGTGTAAGTTACAGAATGGAGATTAGTAGGGAGAGAAAAATGGATGAGGGAATCACAGAGGGACTGATCCCTGTGGAAATGGGGGGTGGGGATGTTGTATGGTACAGATATGTTTGGTGGTAGGATCCCTTTGTAAATGGTGAAGACTCACTCACTTCAACCCATCATTGCCCATACTGTTGGCATACATACAGTTGAAGTCAGAAGTTTACATAAACCTTAGCCAAATACATTTAAACTCAGTTTTTTTACAATTTCTGACATTTAATTCTAGAAAACATTCCCTGTCTTAGGTCAGTTAGGTTCACTATTTTAAGAATGTGAAATGTCAGAATAATAGTTGAGGGAATGATTTATTTCAGCTTTTATTTCTTTCATCTCTTTCCCAGTTGGTCAGAAGCTTACATACACTTTGTTAGTATTTGGTAGCATTGCCTTTAAATTAACTTGGGTCAAACTTTTTGGATAGCCTTCCACAAGCCTCTCACGGTAAGTTGCTGGAATTTTGTTCTATTCCTCCAGACAGAACTGATGTAACTGAGTCAGGTTTGTAAGCCTCTTTGCTCGCACATGCTTTTTCAGTTCTGCCCACAAATTTTCTATCGGATTGAGGTCAGAAAATGATGTCAAGTCTGGTTCATCCTTAAGAGCAATTTCCAAATGCCTGAAGGTACCACGTTCATCTGTACAAACAATAGTACACAAGTATAAACACCATGGGACCACGCAGCCGTCATACCGCTCAAGAAGGAGACGCATTCTGTCACCAGATATGAATGTACTTTGGCGAGAAAAGTGCAAATCAGTCCCAGAACAACAGCAAAGGACCTTGTGAAGATGCTAGAGGAAACAGGTAAACAAGTATCTATATCCACAGTAAAAGGAGTCCTACATCGACATAACTTGAAAGGCTGCTCAGCAAGGAAGAAACCACTGCTCCAAAACCACCATAAAAAAAAAGCCAGACTACAGTTTGCAAGTGCACATGGGGACAAAGATCTTACTTTTTGGAGAAATGTCCTCTGATCTGATGAAACAAAAATTGAACTGTTTGGCCATAATGACCATCGTTATGTTTGGAGGATAAAGGGTGAGGCTTGCAAGCCGAAGAACACAATCCCAACCATGAAGCATGGGGGTGGCAGCATCATGTTGTGGGGGTGCTTTGCTGCAGGAGGGACTGGTGCACTTCACAAAATAGATGGCATCATGAGGAAGGAAAATTATGTGGATATATTGAAGCAACATCTCAAGACATCAGCCAGGAAGTTAAAGCTCGGTCGCAAATGGGTCTTTCAAATGGACAAGGACCCCAAGCATACCTCCAAAATTGTGGCAAAATTGCTTAAGGATAGCAAAGTCAAGGTATTGGAGTGGCCATCACAAAGCCCTGACCTCAATTCGATAGAAAATTTGTGGGCAGAACTGAAAAAGTGTGTGCCAGCAAGGAGGCCTACAAACCTGACTCAGTTACACGAGTTCTTTCTGGAGGAATGGGCAAAATTCCAGCAACTTATTGTGAGAAGCTTGTGGAAGGCCACTCAAAACGTTTGACCCAAGTTAAACAATTTAAAGGCACTGCTACCAAATACCAACAAAGTGTGTGTAAACTTTTGACCCACTGGGAAAGTGATGAAAGAAATAAAAGCTGAAATAAATCATTCTCTCTACTATTATTCTGACATTTCACATTCTTAAAATAGTGATCCGAACTGACCGAAGACAGAGAATGTTTTCTAGGATTAAATGTCAAGAATTGTGGAAAAACTGAGTTTAAATATATTTGGTTAAAGTGTATGTAAACTTCTGACTTCAACTGTAGGGTAATGCTATGGCGTGGGGGCAGTTATCTGACACTTCATGCAGTTGACTGAATGACAACCAAATGCTTTCGCATCAAGGACATTAAGCAAAGCAGAAAGCCGCTGTTCCCAGATTGAGCAGGAAGCGCTTGCAATTGTATTTGCAGTTAAGAAATTCCATCAATTCCTCTGGTTGACTATTTACACCCCCGGCATTAATTTTTGGTCTACATGTGGGCATTCCTTCCCTGGCTGCTAGTTGAATGCAACGTTGGGCTCTGTTACCATATGCACATCAGGGAGCTATAAAGTACAGGAGGTCAAAACACCATTCAAATGCTGATGGACTATCCAGACTTCCGTAACTGTTACAGCTTTAGTCACTGTGGAGCAAGTCAGGAAGCACACGTATATTGACCCTGTTCTATCTGAAGTGGTGGACATGCCAGACAGGATGTTTCCAATGGGGCAATGTAGCAGTGAGGAACTATGTTCCATCTTTAGCTGGTTTGGGCTTCCTTAACAGCTTGGAAGTGATAATGGCCTACAACTCTTGCCTGAAAAGTTCAAGGCATTTATGGAAGCAAATGATATTCAATACATCGAGTTGACACCATATCATCCAGCTACTAATGGCCTTCTGAACAAGCCCTCAAGACTTCAGTTGGAAGTGGATCCCTCAACCAGTATCTTATGAGCATTGTACTACTTCCTTGCTAACATACTGGAACACATGTCATGCCACCACCAAAATGGCTCCACCCACTTCACTGATGACAAGACAGCTTCACAGCTGGCTTGACCTGCTCAGATCTCCCCCCCCCCCCTGGAAAAAAACACAAAGACTATACTAAGTGAACAGAAAACTCAAGCAGAAAGATGTGCCAAAGTGAAGTACGGCAGGAGAGAGAGTACTTGCACAAAACTACATCTTTGCATCAAAGTGGATACCTGTGATGGTGGTGGCACACACTGGTCCTGTGTCATACATATTGGAAACTAGGAATCACAACATCTGGAGAAGGCATGTTGATCGGCTGTTGCCCACTTCTGAGGCTACTGAAAACCAACACAAACTGACCAATCCAGATCCAGTTGTAGAAATGGGGCAGAATTCTGAGATGACTACAGAATCCGTTGCAGTCAAGATCAAATAACACAGCCACTGGAATAATCCCCTGGGTTATGTCTGGAAGTGAAGCAGACTACCCTCTTTCCCGAGCTAGAAATAAAAGGTTTTGTTGCTGGCTGAATTTGATGATTATGCCAGTGAATATTAATAGTTCAGCAGCTGGTCTGTGCTTGGGAAGGGGGAAAGACCTTTGAAATAAAGGGAAGGGGTATGTCATATTCATATACATAATCCACAACCCTTCAGTAAGGTACTGGTAAAATTTTTTGCACCAGATAAATGGCCTACTTGACCAAGACATCAAGGAGGCATATTACCCTGCAATCACATCTGCAACTTATGAAACCTTATGTTTTCTAGCAACTCTACCAATGAACATAGCACAGAAATCATTTCTTCATGTCAACCTTTACAACTGATGTTCCAGCGGTAGATGAGGGAGAAAATGTGAAACAAGAAAAATAAAATTCTAGAGTTTAAGAGCTGATGCATATAAAAAGTAAACTGGTAGAGAGAATTGGGAATAATTAAATGGCAAAAAGCCATTTCACAGTAAGATGACATTCTAAAAATCAGGATAATATAAAAGGGTTATGCATGGGAGGAATTTATGACACAAAAGGTTACATCACACAGGGATCCAATGAGCAGCAGGGATGCACTTTAAGGCCTTAGATATTCAAACTTTTTTTTATTGTCCAAAATCCCCTAGATTTCAAAACTATGCCTTTGGAATGAAAGCTAGCCAATACCACTCTACAGCTCAAGCCTGTTACCAGTTGTCACACCACAATGACAACTTTAGTCCAAGATTGTGATGACCAACTGATGAAGTTCTTCTCTCTCTTACTCCTAATAAAGAGTAAAGTGGAAAACAATTGGTTAGGAGTGTCAGACTCATACAGCATGTTACAGGCTGTTTGGCCCAACTGATTCAGGCTGACCCACAACACCCCATCCAAGGTTGTCCCTTCTAAATATTGCCAATCCACTTACCTGTCCAACTGTCTTGACACGTAAACACGAGGAATTCTGCAGATGCTGGAAATTCAAGCAACACACATCAAAGTTGCTGGTGAACACAGCAGGCCAGGCAGCATCTCTAGGAAGAGGTACAGTAGACCTTTCGGGCCGAGATCCTTCGTTAGTCCTTACGAAGGGTCTCGGCCCAAAACGTCCACTGTACCTCTTCCTAGAGATGCTGCCTGGCCTGCTGCGTTCACCAGCAAATTTGATGTGTGATGCTTCAACTGTCTTGACAGTTATTATTTTACTTGCCTCAACTAATTCATCTGGTAGCTGATTGCACAGATACCCACCCTTTTCATAAGAAGTTGTTCCTCAAGTTCCTCTTAAATATTTCCTCTCACCTTAAACTAATGCTTCCTAATTCTCTACACACCAACTCTGGGGGTAAAAGACTGAATACACGTATCCTATCTATAGCCTTCATGATTTTACATACCTCTATAACTCACATATTAGACTCCTACACTTGTAAGTAATGAAGTCATAGCTGTCCAACCTCTCCCTATGACTCAGTCTCTCATGTCCTGGCAGCATCCTCTTATACTCTTTACAGTTCAATATAATCTTTCCTA
The DNA here is from genome assembly GCF_030028105.1 of Mobula birostris. Taxonomy (NCBI): domain Eukaryota; kingdom Metazoa; phylum Chordata; class Chondrichthyes; order Myliobatiformes; family Myliobatidae; genus Mobula; species Mobula birostris. Next base: position 92,373,207 of record NC_092379.1, read on the forward strand.
CAGCAGGGCAACCAAACTTGAACAACATTCCAAGTATGGCCTCACCAGTGCCCTATACATCTGCTCTATGACCTCTTAATTTTTTATATTAAGTGCTTTAAGTTACATGAGCCAGTATGCCAAAACCCTTCTTCACCAGCCTGTCCACCTGTGACTCCACTTTCTGGAAACCACATACTTGGACTCCTAAGTCCCCCTATTCTATGACACTTTTGATAAAACCAAAATCTTTTGAATTAAAAAGCATATGAATATCTACACCAGAAAAGGAGCTCAAGATGCTGATTAGTGGGCCATACTCTGGTATTAATTTCTATGCCCTTTCCATAATTATTAGAAAGCAATTTAGGACCTTCTCCCTAGACAATTTCTTGCTGATCTTTTAAATCACATCAGTACCCAGTGATGCATTGCCCAGCATTTAAAACTTTAAAAAGAAGATACAAATACAATAATCTTCTGGGTTTAATTTAATACTATAGCAGAACTTTGACTGTATACATTCTGAAATCATGTTTATAAATGGCTGAAAGCTCTTCTTGAATAATTGAAAACAGAGCATTCATAAATCTCCTTATAACAGTCAATCAAAAACATCAAAGGTGCAAAGCTGCCTTTGGAAAACAAAATCAAAATGTCAAATGGAATTAATGGATTCATAGGATGATCATTAAGAATCACTCACTTCTTAGTTTCCTGTACTATAAGTCCTAACTTGTCCAATCTCTCCCAATGACTCAGTCCCTCAAGTGCTCCAAAGCCAGAAAAATCTAGATAATTTAGGTTACATAGTATTGCACAAGTAGGAAAACCTGCACTGACATTATAAATTCATCTTAATATAGCCAAAGTTCCCTGTCAATATTTCTGAACTGCACCTACAGTGAGGAAGAAACAGAGCAGCACAGCAAACTCAAACAGCAGTATGTGAATTACCAGTTTCTGGATTGGGTGATGGTGATTTAGAGATAGATATTGCACAGGACAACACTCCTTTCCCTCCAGATATTCTACCTGCAGTTATGGTCTCTGATTGAAAGATTAAATGCCTGACTACAAACACTACTTTAGTGCTGACTGTGATGATTTGTCTCAGTCATCAGTACTCTTCACTTAACCACAGATATAATCAATGAAGACCTCTTTCCTTCTGTGCAAACCAAACCACACAAGACCTTTCCTTTTCTCCCCAATGCCAAAAGTTTCTTAAACACTTAGTTTTCTGCAGTTGTGTTCTACTTCACATAAACATCTAGAAGCCAAGTTTTCTTACAGAGTGGGCTAGACAAAGAAGCTATGGTTAAAAGGTGACAAAACAGCCAAGCACTAAAATTTACAAATGCAAATGGTATTAATTGTGCAATGAAGGTAAAATACAAGTTTATTTGAAAAATAGTTCAATCAATGCATAGTCTTTCAGTAACTTAGTAAGAGTACATGCTCCATTAATTGCATCTAAAAATCTTCAAGGAGCCAGAATTCTTGCCACATAATTTGTCTTCAAGTTCAGCAGCATTTTTAAATCTGGATGCCAAGGAACCTTGCAGTATTCAGCACATCATCTCTCATCAGATAACATCCACATAGTCGTCGGTAGCCAGTGAATGCATCGCGTCCATGCAAGACTCTCCAGTTATCTATAAATAGAACCTGTAATGGATACGAGTGGTCATGTTATCATTACCATTTTAGCCCATGTGAGATAGTTTTGACTTTCCTATAAATAACATATATTACCAAAAGTGTTGCTCTTTCTCCCCCCCACCCATCCCATTCCAGAACAGTTCCAGATCCCAAATAGCATACAGATCATTTGCACATTCCTTAATTAATCAACTGCCCAAGTTTGGAGTATACAGTATCATGCAAAGGTCATAGGCACATGTAAAAAACATTCTGTAAAGTGATGATGCTTTCAAAAACAATGAAAGGAAAAGTTTCTGAATATCAAAAAATACTAGAAAGAGCAGAAACAGTAAAAAAAAATCTAAATCAAATCAATAGTTGGTGTGACCACCCTTTGCCTTTAAAACTGCAATTTTCTTTGTTACACTTGTGCAGTTTTATAGGAAGTCGGCTGGTAGGTTATTCCAAGCATCTTAGAGAAATTGCCACAGTTCTTCTACAAGCTTTGGTTGTTTGACTGCTTCTACCTCTCCAGGTAATCCCAGGCAACCTCGATGATGTTGAGGTCAGGTCACTCTGGAAATAATGCCATTTATTGCAGATCTGCTGAAGATAGTGCTTTATGACCTTAGTCATGTGCTTGTGTCATTGCACTGCTGCAGAATGAAGTTGGAACTGTCAGACGCCTCCCTGATGGGATTGCATGATGGATGAGAATTTGCTTGTACTTCCTCAGCATTGAGGATTCCATTAATTCAGACCAGATCACTTACTCCATCTGCAGCAACACAGCCTCAAACCAGCAGGGGACCTCAGTCATGCTTCATTGTTGGCAACAGACACTCACCCATGTAGCACTCTCCAACTCTTCTATGGACAAAATGTCTCCTGTTTGAGCCAAAAATTTCAAATTCAGACTCGTTAGTCCAGAGCATTTGCTGCCATTGTTCAGCACCCCTGTCCTCGTGTTTTTGTGCATAGGTGAATCACTTGGCTTTGTTTCCCACTGAGAAGGAATGGCTTTTTGGCAACAACTCTTCCATGAAGACCACTTCTGACAAAACCCCTCTGGACTGAAGAGTTACTTGAGTTCCAGTGGTTTCTGTGAATTCAAAGCTGATAGCAGTGCTAGACTACTTCCAATTTAGAAGGGACTTCAGTTTGATGTATCTATCGTCTGTTGCACTCCGTTTCCATTTCTAACCACTGTGTTTCTGGTCCTCAACTTTCCCCTTTTCTTTGGAAGAGTTTGGATAGCACATCACGAAACTCCTGTCTGCTGTGAAATTTCTGCTTGGGAGAGACCTTGCTGATGCAGAATTACCACCTTTTGTCTTGTTGCTATGCTCACTCTTGCCATGGTGTAAGAATTGATGGTTTGAAGGTTAAACTGTCACATCTGCCACACCATCACCTTTTAGTTTGGTTGTCCTTTGCCCAGTTTGATTCCTTCTACACCCATTTCTGTTTGTTAATCAGTTTAGTTCATTCAACTCATTATGTCATTGATTATTAGCATCCTGTTTGTTATCCAATCACAAACACGAAAACTAGGCTATATACCTATAAGGTAATCAAGCTTTTTATTTGATTACTTAATACATGTTACTTTATTTAACAAATTTTAAAAATTCTCTAACATTTAGTATTTTGGAAAATGAATGTTTTTTTTAAATCTAAAATTTGCTCTTTTCTATTGACACCCTAATGCAGGAGACAAAAATAAACATCTAAAACAAAATTTATATAAAACATCTTAGGAGCCCAAGACTCTTGCACAGCACTGTACTTCCCTCTCCATATCAAACCCAACAATTCCTTGTCCCCAGCTCAAAATATTGCAAGCTGCAGGATACATGAAGAATATATTCTCCACTACACATCTTCTATAGGTGTGTAGTGGAGAGTGCATTGACTGGTTGCATCAGATCCTGGTATGTAAACACCAATGCCCATGAATGGAAAACCCTACAAAAAGTAGTGGATTCGGCCCGATACATCACCGGTAAAGCCCTCCCAACCATTGAGTGCATCTACATGAAACACTATTATAAGAGGGCAGCATCCCTCATCAGTAATTGCCACCATCCAGGTCATGCTCTTTTCTTGCTGCTACTGCCATCACTTGGAAGGTACAAGAGCCTCAGAACTTGCAACACCAGGTTTAGGAGTTACAACTCCTTAACCATCAGGCTCTTGAACACAAGAGGATAAATTCACTCACCCCATCATTGAAATGTTCCCACAACCAATGGATTCACTTTCAAGGTTCTTCATCTCATGTTCTCATTACTTATTGCTATTGTTTGTATTTGCATTTTCATAGTTTGACATCTTCTGCACTCTGGTTGATTTTTCATTGATCCTGTTATAGTTACTATTCTATAGATTTGTTGAGCATGCCCACAAGAAAATGAATCTCAGGGTTGTCTATGGTGACATACATGTACTTTGATAATAACATTTACTTTGAATTTGAGCCAAATTAAACTCATACCATGTAGGACAGCCTACAAACATCTTCATCAGGTAGAGTGAGTAAACAGAAAATGGTTATTTAATGGGAAACAGACCAGCACCTTAGAGCAGTTTCTTTTTTGCTCATCTTTGAAGCAATTACTACAAAATAGAGGAGCAATAAAGGTCAATAAATGAATAATGAATAATGAACTCTATGGCATAACAGATGTAGTTAGCTTTAATAATCTTTTTCTTGATAAAGTACTTAAAATCAACCTACATTAGTCCTTAAAATGTTAGAAAGGGATGTCAGTAAGAGATGCTGAAACTACAAAAGAAGGGAGAACATGGAATGAATAGTTGTTTGCCACAAAGTATTCCATTCAATGCTCTACAATGCAGCGAAGTTAAATGATTTATAAAGTGATTCTTAAAAATTAATTTTGAATAAAACACACAGTGGCTGGCATTCCACAATATTCACTACAAGTGTTGAAGAAAACTCAGGTGGGTTGATCCAGTGTCAACAGAATATCATCCCTCTTACTATATAAAAATAAATTTGTGTTGTGATAAGCTAACCCCACAGATCTCATTTTTGTTAAACTCTCAAACCATTATCTTATTGCAATTATTACTTCAACTGCATATAACCCAGGACTTGAATCTATAACATAGCAAGTCATTTAAATTTACTTTAGTTCACCTAGTCTTCTTGGAAATGACCATGGTTATTACAAATAAAATGGTTTGTGACTAATTGTTATCAATGTAGTTTTATCATTTGAATGTGCATACAGCCTCAACAACAAACTGCATCTGTACAAGATGAGAATAGCAGGAAATTATTGCAATATTTATAACTTAAACAATTTGGAACAGATTGACTTTGTTTCCTTACCTTTCCAGGCTTTAGCTTCACCCATACTTCATTCTCTGGCTTTCTGAGTTCTGTAGTAAGGGCCCTGTGTGCAATGTACCATTGGTGGACTACATCATGAGGCACTGTGCTAATAACAGCTCTATCATAATTGTTATATCTGTAGAAAAGTTAGTTTAGAATAACATTCCAATTATTAGGGAACAAATTACTTGCAGACTACAAAGTTTTTTCTGGTGCAGATTTAAGAACAATAAATGCAAGAGATTGAAAACTGCAAAGAAAACTTTACCATGAGGAATAAAACAAGAGAGTGTACAATCACTTTATAAGAATTATCAATTGAAACAGACGATAAAACATTTAAAGGGTATTACATCCGAGTGAAATGACACAATCTAGGATGTTCATTCATTTGGGATTACTACACAAGATAAGCACCAATCTTACTTTGCAAATGATAGCTAATTTCCTTGCTGTAATTTCTCCAAAACTAAAAAGTTTAGCTCAATCCAGTACAGCACTAAGATGCACAACCAAAAATATTTCATGTTCCATGAATCTTCCATTTAACCAATCAAGGGCACTGAAAACTATTCAAATAGTATACAAGCATGAATCACAAAGTTAGCATTCAGTTATCACTGATGAGATAGTCATGAGCTGCTTTCATACACTGCTGCAGTTTGTATGAAGGTATTCAGTACCACCAAAGTTGAGATCCATTTAGGTTTTGATCCAGTAAACATGAAGGAATCATGACTGATGCAGAGCATGGTGTAACTTTGTATGGGGTCCTCATCCACTTCCATAGAAGTCCATGGGTTTGGGCAAGATTTGGGTGCCATAAAGTCATGACAAGTTGAAGTATGCTCACCAGATGGTGTAAACCCCAGTCATAACTGGTCTAAACTGCTACAATTGCAAATTGGGCTCTGTGGTGGAGTTGGTCATGGCAGTGGAAGGAGGAAGTGCAGGAAATGGGAACTCAAAGCTATTCTTGTTGATCCCAATTTGAAAATAAACAGGTGTCAAAATTAGTTAAAATGGTATACCTTTCAGCAAATCTGTGGCTGAAATTCATCATTTATACAACTAAAAAAAGATTTAAAAATTTGAGCAAAGCAGCTGGAAAATTAAATTCGTGGGGAAGGAAGAGAAAAGAAACTTTAATTTGCTTTCAGTCTGAATTAAAAGCTGCTTTCAATTCATCTTGGCTCAATCTACAGCAGTAACAAGAAAGTTAATGTGATCATATGATAAAGGAATGATCCAAATTTACCAATCTAAAAACTCTTGAGCAGCTAACTTGCAGTTCTCCTGATGGATAGACAGTATTGATGCCTTAAGGAACATTTTTGGGCAGTCTGTTTATTCTACCAGAGAAATAACAAGATCAACACATTTGGTGCTTGCTCTCACCTTATCAAATACAATTCGTTATTCCATGGATAAACATTCAGAACTGGTCCAATTCCAATCATGTGATTGTGACATTGTCCTACATTTTCTATGTATTCATGCTTGATTGGCACTTTAGTGAGTAACTCAAAGTTATCAGGACTTTGTTTCCGTACATTTTCTGCAGCATTAAAACCGTCTTCCAACAGAGTTCTTCCGCCAGTTCCATCATGCCTCAGACAATGAAACAACTGTACTCTTGTATTTTAAAAAATAACAGAATTAGATAAAGCACATTCATTTACACTCAGTAGCAGATGACTAACTAAAGTCCCTTCAGCTTCCAGAAGAGTGTAAATTAGAACTAAGTATACTAAGCAGAAGAACAGTCCTTAATCTAATATCTTATGCATTACAGACTAAAATTAAATGCACAATTTAAAATTTCAGAATTCAATATCATTCAATAACTACATTATATTTTAACTGAAGGTACATCTTGAGATTAAGCAAAACATTGGCAAAAGTTAGAGAAATACTTGGGTTATCCTATCCTAATTTCACTCATTCACATCTTTCATACTCCTTAAAGGATATACATGTAACACCCTGGTTAAGAATTTTACTGCTATGCTGTAGGTATTTCATTTTACCAGTTCTGCAAGAGCAGTCTGTTCTACTTTTAGCATGATCGGATATGAGCTAAAGATAAGGAGCCATGTTGCTCAACTTAGGAATGTTGCATCACCCAATCAGGACGCTGGAATTGGGAGAAAGTTCTACAGCACGCTGGGCGGAGAGGTTTTTGTGACGAACACTGATATGGATTAAGGTCTTTTTGGCAGGAGCCGGGAGAAGACATAAGGGAAGATGGCAGAGGATACCAACCCTGTTGTACAAGGTGCTTGATGCAGATGAATGGCTTCAAGGAGGAAGGACCAATACTCCCATGGGGGAAACCCGTTTATTCGCGATGGATTTCAAGCGATATTCGGAAGGTGGTATGTGCTTTCACACAGACCATGGTTCCAACATGTGAGTTAAAGACAGCTTGAAGATGAGCTCCAACTTGTGTGCACATTTGGATTGGGTTAATTGTAATGGGCTTTAAAATTTATTTCCTTTTCTTTTTCCTGCTGACTGTTTAATAAAGATGACATTTGTAAATATACTTTGCTATAATTGTATGCAGTGTACGATGTTATTTCTTGCTGACAGGCATTTGCATGGGGGCAGTAGTTACACAGTATTCACACAGATCGAGGTTTGGGTGGGCGAGACTTTCCAATTCCCAGTTTTGGTGGGACCCAAGTCATGTTGACTCGATGTACGGAATCTGAGAAAAATGGCTTTCCCACCACTGAGTCTGGTGGCTGTTAGCAAGGGGCTAACGAGCCGCATCTCTAGAGACACGGGGTAGAAAGGTCTCACTGTTTCTCACTGTTCTCCAATGCTTTGTTCAAACTATTCACTCTGACAAGTTTTAAACATTTATTCAACAATAAAGCATATCAAGTTTTTTAGCAGATTCAGTAAGCAGTGATCAGGATATCAAATGCTAGCAATATTTCCCCTCTTACCCCTTTGGAGGCCATTCAAGATCAGTAAAATTATAGAGGGGAATCATATCTGAAATGTATCTGTTTGTGTATGTGGCCTGGTTACACAACAATGCTATTGATAAAAAGGCTGAAGACAGGAACTAAGTTTCATGGTTCTTTACTGGCAGAAATCCAAACTCGACACACACATACAGATCAATATGTGCCTAATAGCGCATGCAACGACGTGTTACTAAAACATAAAGTAGTCCCTTATAATACTGTAGGCTATATGGTACAGTATCCATTTATCTTGAAGGAAGAAACATACTGTGAGGATCTACTGGAATTTAATATGGAATCAAGAAACAAAATTTCACTTTACATAGAAATAGAAAAATGTTTAACAGCCAATTAAAAACTTTTTTTTGTAGTCACTTCCTTTAAGCCTTGATAGTTGGATTGATAATTGAAAGACGAGGACTTCCGGGTCATCAAGGGAATGGCGGCGTAAGGAAAAGGTCTCTCGGCCAAAAAGAAGGTAAACTGCCCCAAAATCGAATTTAGACGAATACTTGATATTGTATAACTATATTAATAAAAGGGGCAAGGATGATGTCTAAGAACAAGATTAAAAAGTCCGCTCCGAAGGCTGATAAACATAAAGAGACGCAGCAAGGCGACGGGCCTAGCTCCCCCACGGCAAGCCAGGACGGAGATAATGAGCAGGAATCGGTGACTCTGTCTTTGATTCTCGGAGAGATTCGCGAGTTCCGACAAGATAACAACAAACAGCTGGAGAATATTAAAGGAGAAATAGTAAAAACTAACTCGAGGATAGATGAAGCCGAAGCGAGGATTGTTAGAATTGAAGAGAAGCTACAAAACGCAGAGGAAGTGATAGCAGAAATGCTAAAGCTGCAAGAGCAGCTCCAGTGAAAGCTAATAGACCAAGAAGGCCGCTCAAGAAGGGAAAATGTGAGGATCTACGGAGTTCCCGAAGGAACTGAAGGTAAGCCCAGATTGATGATTCCCTTCGTGGAGAAGCTGCTTAGAGAGAACCCTGATATACCGGCAGCAAAAGACCTACAGATAGAAAGGGCCTACTGCACGTTGGCACCACAGCCTCCGGCAGGCGCCAGCCCAGATCGGTTCTGGTCAGATTTCTCAGTTACAGAACGAAGGAAGAGGTGCTTAAACGGGGATGGCAAAAGAAAGGTTTCATGTGGAGCAACTGTAAAATCAGTTTAGACCACGATTACACACCGGGGATCCTTGCCAGACGGAAGGAATATGCGGAAACATGGAGGGTCCTGAAGGAAAACAACATCAGATTTCAGACCCTGTATCCAGCTTGGGTGAAAGTCTTTTACGACGAAGGGACAAAAACTTACGCTACGGTGGAGGAGGCAACGTTGGACCTGGCGGACTGGGGACTACCTATCAAAGTTATCACCCAACCGGAGTCGCTACAGGAGAGGATTTGGCAGAAGTTGTGGCAGTTAGTGGGGCGAGGACACTCCACACGAGCCAGAGTGTCAAACTATAAGGAAAAGCTGCAAATATTCAGACGCGAATGTACAGACAATACAGACTAATTAAGAGAAATGACTGAAAAGAGTAAATTGGACTTAAAGGTAAAATGAAAGCTGGTATCTGAAAATAAACTAGACGGAATAACTTGAATGATAGCAATATGGTCGAGACATAAATAGGAGAAAATTCTCTATGATTATTCAAACTGCTGAGGGCCCTCTAACACAGGGTGAAGATAGAGGTTATCCCTCTGAACTGAGGAGGGTCGGTGCTCAGGCCTCACTGTGGGAAGTCGGGAAAAATTTTCAAATGTCATACGTTCAAAAATGTCTAGGGTGTGGTTATATATTTTGGTTTACTGTTGAGAAGGGATTGCTTACTGTTCGGTTAGAAAAGGAGAGTGTTTTTTTCTCTACTAGAGAAAAATGCAAATTGAATTGGTAAAAATAATTTCCTATAATGTTAATGGGGTTTTGAATCCAATTAAAAGAAATAAGATTATGTCTAAATTGAAAAAAGAGAGGGCACAAATAGCTTTCCTCCAGGAAACACATATGAGCCAATCTGAACGTGGAAAATTAAAAAGAATGGGCTTTAAGCATGTATTTTATTCATCATATAAATTGAGCCACAAAAGAGGGGTAGCTACTTTAATATCAAGTACTCTTAATTATGAACATATTTCAGAGACTAAAGACAAAGATGGAAGATTTGTAAAAATTACAGGAAGAACAGAAAGTACAGAAATAACATTGCTGAATGTTTATGCTCCTCCAGGTTGTGAATGGTTATTTTATAGACACATTTTTGACCTAATGGTCAGTTCTCAAGGGGTAGTAATTTGTGGAGGGGATTTTAATATTAGATTAAATCCTATATTAGATTCTTCAAGAATAGTTACTCAGAATAAACCTCTGACTCGGAAAATGAATTTATTGATGGAGGAGTTGGGAATTACAGATGTGTGGAGGGAATTACACCCCACTAGTAAAGATTATACACATTATTCTTTCCCTCATTCAGCCTATTCAAGGATAGACTATTTCTTTATCTTTAATACAGATAGACTCAGGATAAAAAACTGTAATATTGCAACAATTGATCTGTTGGAGCATAGCCCAGTCTCTATGTCTCTAATCCTGGAAAGGAAAATGAGGAAAGCACTATGGAGGCTAAACTCACATATACTCAATAACCTGAAAGTAATGGAGAGATTAAGGGGAGAAATCAAAGAATACCTAGACCTTAATGACACGGGAGAAACATCACCAGTGATCTTATGGGATACATTGAAAGCTGTACTGAGAGGGAAAATTATTTCCATTACCACTCACATGAAAAAAATCAATGCACAAAAATTAGCAGACCTTCAAGGAAAATTAAAACAACTTCAAGTTGTAGATAGCAACAAAAGTAATTCAAATTTAAAACAGGAAATTAGGAAATTGCAAAGTGAAATTGACGATATTTATACGTTGGAAACTCAAAGAAATTTTCTTTACCTGAGACAAAAGAATTATGAAGTAGGAGGTAAATCAGCTAGATTATTAGCATATAAATTACAAAAACAACAAGCAGACAAAACAATTCATAAAGTAAAGAATCCAAAGACAAAGGTTGTGGAGAGTACAATAGGGAAAATTCAAGAGAGTTTTGAAACATATTATCGAGAGCTGTACTCCCAACCCCGGGCCTCCAATGAGCCCTATATAGACAATTTATTGAATTCTTTAGATCTACCTAAACTTACAGATTTACAAAATGAAAGTCTATTAGAACCAGTAACTGCCAAAGAACTGAATGTGGCCATCTCTAGGTTAAAGGCTGGAAAGTCCCCGGGTTCAGATGGGTTTACCTCAGAGTGGTACAAATCCTGGAAGTCACAGTTAGCCCCATTACTACTTAACAACTTTAATTGGATCTTGCAGAGAAGAGAAATTCCACCTTCCTGGAGAGAAGCGATTATTTCAGTTATTCCTAAAGAGGGTAAAGATAAACTAGAATGTGGCAATTATCGGCCAATTAGTGTTCTTAATTTAGATTACAAACTATTTACATCTACATTAGCGCGCAGATTGGAAAAACTCTTACCTGGCCTAATCCACTTAGACCAGACTGGATTTATTCAACAAAGACAAACACAGGACAACATAAGGAGAACTCTACACATATTAGAACAGATTAATAAGAACAAGACAGAGACAATGGTAGTAGGATTAGACGCTGAGAAAGCTTTTGATTCGGTTAGTTGGGCATTCCTATACAGAGTGTTAGGAAGATTTGGCTTTCAAGAAAAGTTTATTAAAGTAATTCAGACTCTGTATGACAGCCCTACAGCTCGAATTAAGATAAGTGGGGACCTCTCTGACTCCTTTATTTTAGAGAGAGGCACTAGACAGGGATGCCCAATTTCTCCTCTCCTTTTCGCGCTATATATTGAACTGCTTGCCCAACTAATAAGACAGAGCAAAATCGTAAGAGGTATCAAGGTGGCAGGGATTGAACAGAAAGTGGTGTTATTCGCAGATGATGTTTTAGTCTATCTGAGTGAACCAGAAAAATCATTTATAGGATTGTTTACGCTGTAGGATGACTTTGGGAAAATATCAGGTTATAGAATAAATGTAAAGAAAACGCAGGTTATGTCCCTAAGTTATACACCATCCAAAAAATTGCAGGATACATATGATCTTAAGTGGGAAGCTAAATCATTAAAATATTTAGGAATAACCCTGCCGAAGGATCTTTCAATGCTGTCACAGGTAAATTATGGGCCATTAATCTCAGAGATAAAAGCAGATATGCATAGATGGAATCTTATCCCCTTTTTAAGTTTAAATTCAAGGATAAATACTATAAAAATGAATATTCTTCCTCGGTTACTGTATCTTTTCCGTACTTTACCTGTGGAGGTGGATGATAATCAATTCAGGGAATGGGACAAATGGATTTCCCGCTTCATTTGGCAAGGAAAGAAATCTAGAATTCGATATAACACCTTACAGTTAGGGAAGGAAGGAGGAGGTATGGTTCTTCCTTGCCTGAGAAATTATTTTTATGCCTCACAGATAACCCCTCTGTTATATTGGTGTAATGGGGAATATAAGGCTAGATGGAAGGAAATAGAATTTGGATTGGTTGACAGTTTTCCTCTACAGGCCTCAATAGCTGACAAAGGATTGATGGCCCAATTGGAAAAATTTAAAAACAGTTGGATAAATCTTACATTAAAAGCATGGCAGAAGGTGGTTAATTCATGTGGAAGTAATAACATGTTAAAACTCTTCAGATGGTGTGCATATGATATCGAATTCCTTCCCAACAGAGGAGATAAAAGATTTGAACTATGGATAAAGAAATTTCTTACAATCTACCTCTCATTTATACATAAAAGAGTATTACAAAGTTTCCAAATCCTGCAGGACAAACATGGCCTAGAATACAATGACTTTTTTAGGTACCTTCAAGTACGAAATTACGTTAACCAGAGTTGCAGATATACAGACCTATTAACAGTAGAATTAGAATTTTTCAAGATTCTTAATTCGGCTTGCGGTTCAATGCCTAGTAAATCAGTTTCTCGATTATATAATGCACTCCCCCATGCTAAAAATATAAACACATTGTATATTAAAGAGAAGTGGGAGAAAGAAGCGGGGTTGGTACTTTCAGAGGAGGCTTGGGGGAAAATATGCAGCTTTCAGTGGTCTTCAACTAATTCTTTGACTTGGAGAGAACATTGTTGTTAAAATATTATAAGATACTTCAATACCCCATATCAGGAAAAATATAAAGATACAAACGTGACGTGTTGGAGAAGATGCGGCTCCAAGGAGGCAAATCATTTCCATATTTTCTGGGATCGTCCTAAATTAAGTCTATATTGAGAAGGTATTCATAGAACATTAGTTAAGGTACTTAGGACCCAGATACCTCTGAACTTTGAGACGCTCTATTTGGGGCATGTATTGTTTCTTGAACAGAAGGAAGATATAAAGTTGCTGCAGGCCCTTTTAGCGGCAAGTAAGAAATCAATCACTAGAAAGTGGCTAAATTCAAAACCACCTACATTAGAAGATTGGCACGAAATTATCTTGGAAATATTTTAAATGGAAAAGTTGACTTACTCCCTGAGAATTCAAAAAGAAAAATTTTATCAAACCTGGAATAAATGGATTGAATATATAACCTCAATGCAAGCAGACTTTAGATGACTCTCCTAATGATTTATACTGCTCTTCTCATCAACACAGTAATATTGCTAATGTAAGCACCCCTGGTCTAAATGTTTACTGTTTTTGTTTTTTTTTGGAAAATAGAGAACTAATACAAGTAAAGGAAAAGATTTGGGTAAGGGATAAAAAATGATAAAATTAAGTAAATAAGTACATAGGGATTGGATAATTATGTTTGGGGGCAGGAGCAAGTATGAACAAGTTAGGATATAAACACCTACAAAGGTTGTTACATAGGCTTACATACAACATTTTGGACCAGAAGAGATATATGGAAACTATTAATAATCCAAAACATATGAGTTAAAGAGGCTATCTGCCCCGGACATCTATCACAAAAAGGATTAATATGAGAATAAAAGCGAGCTAATTTATCTTTGGACATATGTGCTCTATGAACAACTTTAAATTGAATTAGGGAATGTTTAGCACAGATAGAAGAAGTATTGACTAATTGTAAAATCTGCCCCCATTCATCCACGGAAATGATAGAACCCAATTCCTGTTCCCAATCTACCCTAATCTTATCAAATGGAGCTTTCCTAAGTTTCATAATAATATTATAAATCATAGCCGATGCACCTTTCTGACATGGATTAAGGTTAATTATAGTATCTAAAATATACGTAGGAGGAAGCATTGGAAAGGACAATGCACCTTTCTGACGGATTAAGGTTAATTATCATTAACAGATTAATTATCATTAATGGTTAATTATCATTAATTATCATGGATTAAGGTTAATTATAGTATCTAAAATATGTAGGAGGAAGCATTGGAAAGGACAAGTAGGTCTTGTCCTACTCTGGAAACTTTTTGGAGAGACATTTTTAATATTATCTCAAAAGTATTGAATATAGATATCTCTCCTCACTCTATTACTGCTATCTTTGGATTACCTAAAATTTCCAGTAATCTTTCTCCTTCAGCCCGTAGAATGATTGCATTTCTTACTTTAATGGTGAAAAGATGTATCTTACAACATTGGAAAGAGCTTAATGCTCCAACTACCTTTTTTTGGTTTTCTCAGATGATATTATGCTTGAATTTGGAGAAAATTAGAAGCAATCTTTATGATTCCTCACTTAAATTTGAACAGACCTGGAGATCTTTTATTCAATATTTTCATTTAATGTAATTTTTTTTTCTTCTCTTTTTTGCTCCATATTTATATTCCCTTCTTGTTTTTTTTACTGTTTTTAATGGAGGTCGGGTTTGAGGACGTGATTTTAAGTTCTTTAACTCTACTTGGTTCCAAGATAGCCCATTGCTTTGCTTTGCTTTTAGTTTAGTTGCACGGTGGGTTTTTTTGGTTTTTTTTTCTTTTTCTCTATTGATTATATATATATATATATATATATAAAAATTAGTATACTATTATGTTACCTTAGTATGTTATGTTTAAATTACATTGTATGTATCATTTTTTTTCTGTATTAATATCTCCTGTAATTTTATTATATTCTAACAGTGTATTAGTGCCTATATGGCTTACCTTTATGTATACTTATTCAATAAAAAGATTTAAAAAGAAAGGAAACTATTACTAATCCACTATTATTACTATTTTTCTTAACAATTAATACCATTACTTAGCCTAATAGATTAGAATTTCCACTGTACATAATTATCTATTTAAGTGTCTAATTTCTTTTTATATCATCTCAATGTGTACTTAAGAATGTATAAATAATTATAGTTTTATACATATAAAAAATGGAAAAGGTTATACATGTGAAAAAAGTACATGATACTTGTGAATTCCTTATCCAAATAAAAATAAAATTTTAAAAAAAGATAATTGAAAGACAGCATATCAGCTGCCTTCAATCTTAGTAGTAGGTGACAAAAGCATTTATAATATTTTTAATCAAGTAAAACACATACCCACAAGGTTCCTGAAAATAAGTTGTGTCTATATGCCGATCAAGAGCCACTTTCGTGTAAGCTGTGTCACCACGCGAGAAGTCAGAAGTAAAATCCCACATGCGGCCATAGATGGACTCCCTAGAGCGACAAAGTTACCAAAGTTACAGCTATGCTCAACATATTGGAAGGATGTTTAATATTAAAGTTCTAATGAAAACCTTTAAAATCTAAATATTTCACATTTTCAGCATTTGCACAAAAGAGCAGAACTGCTGGAATTAATCATGATACATTTATGTTTAAGACCAATGACCTACCAGATCACAGAAAACAAGACTTCCTCCTTCAGCCTGCAGTTGCACCTCCTCCCTGCCTCCAGTTTAGCATTTTAGTTAAGTCCACAGCCCAGAGAACAGATAATCAAAAAGATGGTCTAACAGTATAATGAAGTCATAGAGAAAACATACTCCATCTTAATTGCATAATCATGACTATTAATACTATAGAAGTAATTGATTAAAACAAATGGTATTCAGAAATTACTTGGACAGCCAAGACCTGCTGCATTCAATTCAAGGTGTGTGAGAATATGACGCGTTTTTTTTTAGATTATGAGAACACTCAGTCCTCTTTTATTGTCATTTAGAAATGCATACATGCATTACGAAATGATACAATGTTTCTCCGGCGTGATATCACGGAAAACAAGATAGTCCAAAGACTAACACTGACAAAACTACGTAATTAGAACATATAGTTACAGCAGTGCAAAGCAATACCATAATTTGATTAAGAACAGTCCACAGGCACAGTAAAAAAAAGTCTCAAAGTCCCCAAGTCCATCGAGTCCCAAGTCCCTGATAGCGGCGGCAAAAGGGAGAAGCTCCCTACCATAAACCTCCAGGCACCATCAACTTGCCGATACCTTGGAAGCAGCCGACCATAGCCAACCCTGAGCCTATCCGTCCGAAAACTCCGAGCTTCTGAGCAGCCTCTCCGATACAGCCTCCCGAGCGTCAACCTCTGCCGAGCGCCTTCGACCTCTCCCCGGACGCTGAAACACAATTTCGAGGCCTTCAGCTCCAAAGATTCCGGTTACCACACAGTAGCAGCGGTAGCAAAGCAGACATTTCAGAAGTTTTCCAGATGTTCTGCTGTGCACTCACGTCTGTCTCCATCAGATCAGAATTGTGCACGGTCCCCTACTTGACAGATTACAGGTATTCATCACTGGAGAGACCGCGCGCGCTATCGTCGCGCCATCTTCTCCCACTCAAAGTTTCCAAGACAACCATGTTACAGGAGATATTAACAAATGCTCAAATTCAAGATCTGGGGTGAGAAACATCTGGATTCATTGCAGGGCATCTGAGAAGCTTGAGAATTTCTTGTTCCAGGTAGTGCTTGATATGCAAGGAACACAGGAGGTTATTAAATCTATAACTAATATATTAGATGGTCACAGAGCATATGTACCGTGATGATACAGACGCTAAGATTAGAAAGCAGACGGTGTAGGAATCCTTCAGTATAATAAAACATCAACAATCTTGGCACTGATTCATTAGAGGGCAACTGGATCTTGAAACACAAGTGAGGGAACACACATTGCACTAGAGGCTAAGTGGCTGAACTATGAAGTATAGAATTTCAAATGTGCTCTTCGGCAATCCAAATCAGAAAGATCAAGATTTACAGTGTAAAAAAATTGAGAGGGTGGCAAATAATTTCAAGGAGTTGTATGTTAAAGAGCAGCACAGTGAAAAGAAGTTGATCTTTAGATTATTCCCCATGTCCGATGTCAAAGCAGATATGGAGTGAAGATGAACAGATTACCAGGTAGTCAGGGAGAAGATTCAAGGATGCCCTTCAAGGCTTCCTTTCAGATATTCAACAGAACTACCGACTCCCAGGAATCATGGCACAAAGTAGGTTCAGGGTAAAATCAGAAAACTGGAGGCCACGTATTTAGAGTATTGCTTGACAGAGTAGTCCCCACCCACCCCCACTCCCTCTCACAAGTTGCTCCATCCAATCAGCCACTACCCGGCTGCATCTTTTGAAGAGTCAGCAGTTTCAAAATTGGCCTCTTAGCATCCACAGAACCAATAAAATCAGCATGTCACTCATTCTTAATCTTGCAGGATCAAATTAGAATTTCTAATGTCGAAGCTTTGGAGCATAGGAGTGAAATAAAAAGGTAAAATAGTCCATTTGCAAGCTGGATAAAACGCAGATCTTTCAATTCCTTGGGCAGTAGAACCAGGCTTTGGAACCACCTCATAATTCCCATCGGAAAGTTTAAATTATTTGGCAGAGAAGAGTACCAGTGGATGCACAGGGGAGCTTCTTAAAAGAAACAAATATCATTTAGAACTAGGATGATTAGAGAAACACAGGAGCCACACAAGGCGGTTTGAAATGCATAGAACATAGTAAAGGCTTGGAGATGCAAGCACAAAATCCCAGAGTGGATTATGATAGGTGCCATGACAGGAAAAACAGCAGTGGTGGCAATACTGGTTACAAAGTATACTTGCATTACAAGGGGCGATGTAATTTAAAGACAAATACAGTATTTGATCAGAATAAACAAAATGAGCTATTCAGAGAAACATGAAAAATAGCCTGTACTATTGTTGTGAAAGTAAAATCACATGGAAATTACAGAAGAGTGCTGATACTATGTGTAGCGGCTACTCAAAAACAAACAAAACCACTGAGAGGCTAAGCCAGGAGATCACATTGCATGACATGCTTCCAAATAATGAATTTCCACATTGATAAAAGTACTTTCAATCCTTTATTACAAAGGCAGCAAAGATGAATGATCTTATAGTGATAAAAACAAAACTAAATTAGTGATATAGCTGAAATCAGCGTAACTAAGTGTTCTAATTAGTGATATCAGAATTACTGTTCTTCAGGTATTTAAACAAAGTTAGCAATCTAGTTAGTGTTCCATAACACCCCAAATAATGGTCAACAAAAACAAATTTCATCCCCCATGGCTTAATCCACTAGACTAAACAACCAAGGCAAAGTGAGAGTACGTAACTATACTCATTTATTTCAACCACACCCCAACCCATGTGACAGATTACCATAATAAAAGCTCCACCAAATAAATATGGACAGAAAATAGGTACATGTCTTCTACCATGTGGATCTTCAAATTACCTGTTTGCAACTGGAAAACAACATAATAAACAAGGCAAATAGGTACCATATACATTCCTTGTATCCAAACACGTGTACAAGGGAGCTTCAATGTAGACAGCAACTCAAATACAATGCATTCTGGTTAATCGGTCCATCAGTTAATCAGGGAAATCACTTACTTGGGACAACTCTTAAAGAACAAAAACTAATTGAGAAAGTAGCCGACATTCCCTTTGTTTATGTGGGACAATATGCTGCTTAATTGCGACAGAAGACTGTTGCCAAACAGTTTCTATCCAGTGTCAGTTGCATTGAATTTGCTTGGCTGTTAGACACTACACTGTGCTCACAGCAAACAGTTTTTAAAATAGTATCAGCTGCATACATCTGTGTTCAAAAAGCAGTGATTTTTGTTACTGATAGTTGGCAAGAAATAAGCATTAAGACAACTTAGAATTGTTTTGCTCACTGTGGTTTCAAGTATTTAGGCTTGAAAATGCCAGAAATGGCCAGGAGTGAAACTGAACCAAATTTCACTACTTCAGGTTAAAAACTACAAAGAATTTGAAGATATATCGACAATCATCTTGAATGATAAAATGCAAATGAAAATTTGGTGGATGCATATGTCAAAAGCTTTGTATGAAGACAATCCATTATCTGTGCTAGGTGTCTGTACTAATTTTGTTCATTTACAGTCATCTAAAAGAACTCAGCAGTGTGTTTGCTGTCCGTCATATCCGACGATGACAGTGTAACCTGTGCGGGAGTGTTTGTAAAGCAAAGCTGTTGCACTGGAACAGATCCACTATCAACCTTGGACATATGGGTCCAGTGGTATGAATAGTCATCACAAACTGGGGTCTTTCTTGTTTGCACTGGACAACCATGACTTCTTCTGTACCTCATCATACCCTTTGCTCTCCATGAAGCTTTGCAGAAGCACCTTCCTGGCCGCTGGATCTTACTGTTGATCTCATCTGCCCAGTCAGCTAGAGGTGACTCACATGCTAGGACAAGCATGTTCCTATCTCACCAGGGTACAAGGTCACCAGCTACGCTCACCTGGTTTAGTCCTCCCGTCGAAGCGGTGTACTGGGGTGTGGCCGCTGTTATATGCAAACAGCTACTTGGAGCCAAAGGGGAGAGCCAGGTGTCCAGGAGGGACCAAAGGTGAGGAGCTGCCCCAAAATGAACACAACAAGCACCTTCAGAGGTGTTATCCCACTCTGGACACCCATACACTGGATAAATTCCTCCATCAAAAACTAATACACAGTTTTATAGTACTGTAATAGCATTGGTAGTTGGTTCCTTAAGGTTGTTGTAGGCCTGGGTGATAGTGGGGAAAAGCTCCAAATACCTAGTAAATGCCCCAAATGCTGTGCGCCTCCAACAGCCTCTGACCAAGTCCTGCTCCTGGCCTTCACGTGCGGTTTAGCTACTCAGCCTGCCAGAACAGTTTCTACTGACAGGAGAAGGGGCAAAGGCAGATTACTGGCAATTTCAAACCAATCGCTTCCAGCAAATGGGGCTTGTCGGCTGTGGTTGGCAGCTCGTCTTCTAGAAGGAAAACACTGATCTCAAACATCCGCTCCCTTGCAGTTATACCAACTCATGGGGAAGGATTTGGAAGTAAACACTGAGTAAAAATCCAGAGTTCCAGTCCTACACTGAACTTAATGCTGACTGGTACTCCTGCGACACTGCTGGTGCCAAACTCTGCTGTGCCTCTGGACTCATCCATGGAGAGGGAGAGTCTGCTCTGCGGGCAGCGGCTTGCTCTCCATATCGTCCTTCCCTGGCATGCACATCACAGACACAACATCCATGGTAGACTCCAACCAACAGACTACTTCTGACCATTGGTAGTGTTCTAATTTGCTCTGTATTTCATTAACATACAGAATGTTGCTCAATTAATTGGTAGTTTGTCTTTTTTTAAAAAATATAAACCTTTTTATTTCCATGAAACTTCCAGCTAATTGGAGGATTATTCATAGAGCTACCCACCTCTCTACTGTTTAATGATGATCCAATTAATTAAAAAGAATTTTATACAGTTTTCTTGCATGTTAGTTTTAAATCAGAATCTTGTATCTTACAACCACTTGCTATATTTTTCTGTTCAATCTTTTGAGTTACCTGCTCCTTTTGCCATATTTATGCTCATTATGGCCACTAGAAATGTTTTCTCCCTTTTCAACATGTCTTTTCAAGATTTTGTGCACCGATGAATTGAACTGAATTGACTTTATTTCTTACATCCTTCACATACATGAGGAGTAAAAATCTTTAAAATGCTGGAAACACTAAAAATGGCCAAGCAATATCTAGAGGTGGTTATTGTTTCATGTCAAAAGCCCTTTGGTGAAAATTTTGGGGGGAAGTGAAGGGAAACAAGTTTGTTTTAATTTGTAGAGAGGGTTGGGTTAGTCAAGAGGCAAGGATTATCAGGAACACAGTAGATAAAAAATATTGAGGGGAGTTATGATTCCAAGGCGTAATCTTCAATATCTACAAATTATAATTTATTGGTTATGAACTTAGGATCTCCCAAAATACTTTGTGGATAGCAAAAATCATAACTAGACACAAATAGGATACAATATCAACATGGATGACATTTGTGGGGATGAAACCAATTACCACATGCCCTCAAATTACAACTAATTATTGTTTGTACTGTCATCATCCTGGGGACTTGCCAAGCTTCAAAAACATGCCAAAAAGAATCAAAAAACATTCATATGAAAAAATGTTACCTGATCAAGCCAACACGCAGAGCTACAGCCTCTGTTGCCTCAAGGCTCACAGGAACTTCTTCAATAAAACAGACTCCATAAAGCAGGAAGGTCTCCAAGAAATGTTTTAGTTCCTCATCAGATTCCATCACAGCATTATAAGTAATATAAGGCATTTGTGCTTCTTTATAAACTGCAGCATTCCAAAGAATGCGCTTTTGAACAGTCTGCTTCCGGCCCTCAAAAGAATGGTTTACCAACCATGACAACCCATACTTGGTCATATGATTATCTGGCCCTACAAGTGAAAAGAGAAATATATCACATTAGTTAAATGCATGAAGTTACTGCATTATAAAGTACTGAGAATTTCAAGTTAAATTCATTCCAGAGAGAGGATAAAGCCTTTCCAGTAATGAAAATATATAACTGAAAGGAAAATCATGTACTGAAAGAGCAACTCACAAGTTATGTAGATAGTATCATTATCTGAACGTATGTTTATTGGCTTGATAGCCAAATCCACTTGGGCTGTATCTAGGCTCCGTTGATTAGTTTTTGAGTTGAAACATGATGCAGAGCGGCAATGATCCCGGAGCCAGACATAATCAAAACGCATCACCAAATCAGAATACTTCAATTCTGTAAGAGTAATAATAGGATTAACTCCAATTATCCTTCTACACCACCCACCTGAGTAGATTCATTCAGATACCAGTTAAATAAATGCAGATCGTAAACACAAAATATTCTGCAGATGCTGGGGTCAAAGCAACACTCACAACACACTGCAGAAACTCAGCAGGTGGGCAGCATCCGTGGAAACAATCAGTCAATAAATGCAGATATTGTGTAAACGTTGTGAGAGATGATAAAGCCACACTCAGGTTGGAGGAACAACACCTTATATTCCATCTGGGTAGCCTCCAACCTGATGGCATGAACATTGACTTCTCTAACCGCTAATGCCCCACCTCCCCCTCGTACCCCATCCGCTATATATTTATTGTGACAAGAATACACATAGCTGTCCTGTGCTGGCACCAGTGGAATCAGCAGTTGGTCTGCCACCTTCCTCAGGAGAGAGAGAGATAAGGAAAACAATGGAGCAGCACTTGGAGATGTTAATGAAGGGGAAGGAGAGCTGTCAAGATCGGCTCCCCCTTTGAACCCTGAACTGTTTGAAGTGATGGCCAGGCGATACCCCAGCAGGGGGATAAAAAGGGACAGGTTCGCTAAGGCAGGACGCACACACGACACCCGAGGTAACAAGACCCTGGAAGCGGTGCGTCTCTCACAAGTTGGTGGGAAGTACCGGGCCATAGATGCACAGAATGGAAAGGCACGATCGGCGGGAACCTGGTGTATGTCCACCCTTGCCTGAGTGCTGGGTTCACCGCAGAGAAATAATCGTATCTGGAAACGGAGGGGTCACGGTCGGTGACCTCAGATGACATCACAAAGGACTCGTCCAAAAGCTGACTGCGAAGGTCTGTGTGGAAGCCGTTTGAATATTCATTCGTTTTGCTCTCTCTCTCCTTCCCCCCACTGTCCATCTCCCACGGCAGCGATTACTGCGAACTGAACTGAACTAAATTGAACTGAACTTTGCGTCACTTTGAAACTGGTCATTCACCCCTAGACAACGATAGAGCTTGATTGATCCTGTTATCTTAATTCTGTGTACATGTATGTTTATCATTGCTGAACTGTTACATTCATTATCCTTTTGATTAGAGTACTGTGTTGCTTGTTTCTTTAATAAAACTTTGTTAGTTCTAGTAATCCAGACTCCAACTGAGTGATCCATTTCTGCTGGTTTGGCAACCCATTTATGGGGTACGTAACATTATATACACACATTCTTTCTCTCTCTCTCCTTTTTCTCCCTCTGTCCCTCTGACTCCTTGCCCATCCTCTGGGTTTCCCCCCCTCCCCCTTTTCCTTCTCCCTGGGCCTCCTGTCCCATGATCCTCTCATATCCCTTTTGCCAATCACCTGTCCAGCTCTTGGCTCCATCCCTCCCCCTCCTGTCTTCTCCTATCATTTTGGATCTCCCCCTCCCCCTCCCACTTTCAAATCTCTTACTAACTCGTCCTTCAGTTAGTCCTGACGAAGGGTCTCGGCCTGAAACTTCGACTGTACCCCTTCCTAGAGATGTTGCCTGGCCTGCTGCGTTCACCAGCAACTTTGATGTGTGTTGGTTCTGTAAATGTGTCACTTCACAGTTTTAATCACAGCAAGACTTGTTAAGTTTAGAATGTCATTGCCTCTTACAAAGCAAAACCAAGCAGCATAAATGTCACCACAGGTTTCACTTGCAGATAAGCTCACTGCCTTTTATGCTGACTTCCACTGAAAAAACATGGAGGCACCTTGGTGAACCCTCACAGCCCTCAACAGCCCTGTAATCTCGGCCCCTGAGGTAAGCATGAGAGCACAAGGGTGAACCTACAGAAGGCATCGGGCCCAGATGCATACCTGACCGAGTCCTAAAGGCCTGTGCTACTGAGGACATGTTTACAGATACCTTCAACCTTGCTTCAGCAATCTGAGCTACCCACCCACTTCAAGAAGGCATCAATCATACCAGTGCCCAGGAAGAACATGGTAGCCTGCCTCAATGATTATCATCCAGTAGCACTCACATTCACTGATAATCTGGTCCTGGCCCATTCTAATTTGCCTACTAACACAACAGATCAACAACAGATGCCATTTCATTGACCTTTCACTCAGCTGACAATAAAGGTGCATACATCAAGATTCTCTTCATTGACAACAGCTCAGCATTCAACACTATCCATTCCAAGTTCCAAGACCTGGTCTCGGTACCTCCCTATGCAAATGGATCTTCAATTTCTTCACTAGCTGACACCAGGCAATTCAGATTGGCAACATCTCCTCCGCACTCACCATAAGCATTATTGCACCACGGAGCAGTGTGCTAAGCCCCCTGCTCTACACACTTTATACTTATGGTTGTGTAGCTAAGTACAGATACAATGCCCACATTTAAATCTGACAATACCACTTTTGGCCGATTCAAAGAAAGGGACAAATCAGCATTTAGGAGGGAGTTTGAAAATCTGGTTGAGTGGCACCCCAACAACAGCCCAAGCAAAACCAGACATTTGATTGTCAACTACAGGAGGAAGAAGCTGGAAGCCCTGAACCATTCTCAGAGGATCGGAGGTGAAGAATGCAAGTAGCTTTAGATATCAGAGGATCTGTCCTGGGACCAGCACACAAGTGCCATCACAAATTGTCAGCAGCACCTCTACTTTCTTAGGAACTTGTATAGATTTAGCATGTGATCTAAAACTTTGACAAACTTCCATAGGTGCAAGGTGGAGTATCCTAACAGGTTGCAACATGGCCTAGTATGGAAATATTAAATCTCAAAGAACAGGAGAGTCTACAGAAAGCAGTGGACACAGTCCACTCCATCACAGGCAAAACTTTCCCACCACTGCCACAAGAAAACAGCATAAAAAGACCCCCACCATCCAGACCATTCTCACATCTCACTCCTAACCATTGGGGAGGAGGAAGTGAAGCCTTTGATCCCACACCACCATGTTCAGGAACAATTATTCCCATCTGGCTCTTGAACTACATTCACCACTACTTTAAACTAATTCCATGACATGCCATGACACACTTTCAAGTACCCTTTACAACTCCTGTTCTCGGTATTATTTTTATTCCCAAAGCTTGTCCTCTTTTGCACTTCGTATTTGTCAACTTTGTTCCAGTAGAGTTTTTCATAAAATCCTATTGGATTTCTTTTTCCCTTCCAGTAAATCACAAGATAGTATTCGGTAACATATACATACTTAAGTGATTGATAAGTTCGTGGCCTAAGGTAGAAGGAGTCAATTTTAGAAAACCTAGCACATTTATTTTTCAACATAGTCCCCTCCTACATTTACACACTTAGTCCAGCGGTCGTGGAGCATACGGATCTTGGACCTCCAGAAAGTGTCCGCAGCAGGGGTGATTGATAAGTTTGTGACCTAAGGTAGAAGGAGATGAGTTATACAACTCTGGTTACATGCACATGCAGGTCAACTCTGAGTGATTACGCAGAAAGTTTGAAGTTAATAACTCATCTCCTTCTACCTTAGACCACAAACTTATCAATCACCCCAGATGAGTTATGAGAGTACACTGACTGGTTGCACCATGGCCTGATATGGAAACACCAATATCTTTGAATGGAAAAGCCTATAAAAGATAGTGGATACAGCCTAGTCCATCACAAAATAACCGAGTACATTTACAAGGAGTATTGTGGCAGGAAAGCAGCATCCATCATCAAGGAAACCCAAAGGGCAGAACCCCCCTCTTCTTACTGCAGCCATCAGGAAGGAGGTACAGGAGCCTTATGTCCCACACCACCAGGTCAAGAACAGTTATACACCTCAACCATCAGGCTCCTCGATCAGAGTGGGTAATAAGTTCAAGTTCATTGTCGTCTGACTATACATACATACATACATATAACCAAACAAAAAACCATTCCGCTGGACTACTGTCATAGTCCGGTCCGTGAAGTCCATATTCCGGTTCACGGTCCGGTCCATCGACCCTTGCTCCAGGTTTTCCTATCTACCCTGTTTCTGTCCTTGTTGAGCTCTAATTGAGGCAGCTGATGCTCGTTGGGGCCGGCTGCATAAATACCTTCAGAGACCAGGGTGTGGCTGCTGGATTGTTCTTGTCCTTACTCCTTGTATCCCTTTCTCTGCCTCCTGTTTCCTTGCCTGAAGCCCTGCCTTGTCTTGCTGGTAACTCTCACCTTGCCTGAAGTTCTTGTCTTGCCTTGCCTGTAGCCTTGCCTTACTGCATCCTGCCCAGGAGGGGCCAAGCCTCGCCTCAAGTCTCCTGCCTCCAGCCTCACCTCACGTCGTCTCCTGCCCCCAGCCTCGCCTCACCTCAAGTCTCCTGCCTCCAGACTCCAGCCTCGCCTCGTCTCTTGCCTAGCCCCTAGACTGAAGACTCCAGCCTCCTATCTAGCCCCGAGTCTGAAGACTCTAGCCTCTTGCCAAGCCAAGTCTCTAACCTCTAGCCTCAAGCTTCAAGCCTGTAGATTTCTGCCTCATCCTGCCTGCCTGCCAAGCCTCGTCCTTGCCTAGTTCTGGGGTCCGAGCCAGAGGCAAGACCCAGGTACTGGGTCCTTGTCCAGTTTCTGGCTTGGAGTCCAAGCCCGGGCTCCTAGCTCTTTTGTCCAGTCCTGTTCCAGGTTCCTGGTTTTCCTGTCCATGTGCTTGCCATCACCCTGTATCCTAGTCCTGTCCCTAGTACTTCAGTGTTTGTGTCTTGCACTTGGGTCCGTTCCCAGCTGTGCCCTTATGACAGAACAATCCAGCCAACCATGGACCCAGCGACACAGACACTGTCGTTTTCCTCTTACCACCCGGAAATCCTTTCTGTTACATACCCTCCCACCCACCCGGGTTGTCCATAGTCTGGATACCCTGTTTGGTCACCCGGAGACTCCCGTGGGGGGGGGGGGGGTGGCGGGGGTGGTGGTACCATCATAGTTCGGTCCATGAAGCCCATATTCCGGTTCACGGTCCGGTCCATCGACCCTTGCTCCAGGTTTTCCTGTCTACCCTGTTTCTGTTCTTGTTGAGCTCTAATTGAGGCAGCTGATGCTCGTTGGGGCTGGCTGCATAAATACCTCCAGAGACCAGGGTATGGCTGAGGATTGTTCTTGTCCTTACTCCTTGTATCCCTTCCTCTGCCTTCTGTTTCCTCGCCTGAAGCCCTGCCTTGTCTTGTCGGTAACTCTCGCCTTGCCTGAAGTTCTGTCTCGCCTTGCTTTGCCAGTAGCCTTGCCTTGTCTTGCTGTCTGGTCCTGGAGCCACCCTGTACCTGGCTCCTTTCCTGTCCCTTGCCTCCGCCCAGGTAAGCCAAGCCGTCTTGCCGTTACCTACGGTTGGTTCTGTCCCTTCCTGTCCCTTGCCTCTGTCGGGTGGTGATCCGCGCCCTGTCCAGGAGGAGCCAAGCCTCGCCTCAAGTCTCCAGTCTCCAGCCTCGCCTCGTCTCCAGCCTCGCCTCACCTCAAGTCTCCTGCCTCCAGCCTCACCTCAAGTCTCCTGCCTCCAGCCTCACCTCAAGTCTCCAGTCTCCAGTCTCCAGCCTCGCCTCGTCTCCAGTCTCCAGCCTCGCCTCGTCTCCTGCCTCCAGCCTCGCCTCGTCTCCTGCCTCCAGCCTCGCCTCGTCTCCTACCTCCAGCCTCGCCTCGTCTCCTGCCTCCAGCCTCGCCTCGTCTCCGGCCTCCAGCCTCGCCTCGTCTCCGGCCTCCAGCCTCGCCTCGTCTCCTGCCTCCAGCCTCGTCTCCTGCCTCCAGCCTCGCCTCCTGCCTCCCGCCTCGCCTCCCGCCTCGCCTCCCGCCTCGCCTCCCGCCTCGCCCCGCGCCTCGCCCCGCGCTTCGCCCCGCGCCCCGCGCCTCGCCTCGCCCCGCGCCCCGCCTCGGCCCGCGCCTCGCCCCGCGCCTCGCATCCTGCCTCGCCTCGCCTCCCCTCGCCTCGCGCCTCCGGCCCTCGCCTCCCCTCGCCTCGCGCCTCCGGCCCTCGCCTCCCCTCGCCTCGCGCCTCCGGCCCTCGCATCCCCTCGCCTCGCGCCTCCTGCCTCCAGCCTCGCCTCCCGCCTCGCCCCGCGCCTCGCCCCCGCGCCTCGCCCCCCGCCTCGCCCCCCGCCTCGCCCCCCGCCTCGCCCCCCGCCTCCCGCCTCGCCTCCCGCCTCGCCTCGCCTCCCGCCTCGCCCCGCGCCTCGCCTCGCCCCGCGCCCCGCCTCGCCCCGCACCTCGCCCCGCGCCCCGCCTCGCCCCGCACCTCGCCTCCTGCCTCGCCTCGCCTCCCCTCGCCTCGCGCCTCCGGCCCTCGCCTCCCCTCGCCTCGCGCCTCCGGCCCTCGCATCCCCTCGCCTCGCGCCTCCTGCCTCCAGCCTCGCCTCCCGCCTCGCCCCCGCGCCTCGCCCCCCGCCTCGCCTCCCGCCTCGCCCCCGCGCCTCGCCCCCCGCCTCGCCCCCCCGCCTCGCCCCCCCGCCTCGCCCCGCGCCTCGCCCCGCGCCTCGCCCCCCGCCTCGCCCCCCGCCTCGCCCCCCGCCTCGCCCCCCGCCCCCCGCCTCGCCTCCCGCCTCGCCTCCCGCCCCGCCTCGCCTCCCGCCCCGCCTCGCCTCCCGCCTCCCGCCTCCCGCCTCGCCTCGCCTCCCGCCTCGCCTCGCCTCGCCTCGCCTCCCGCCTCCCCTCGCCTCCCCTCGCCTCGCCTCGCCTCGCCTCGCCTCGCGCCTCCGGCCCTCGCATCCCCTCGCCTCGCGCCTCCTGCCTCCAGCCTCGCCTCGCCCCCCGCCTCGCCCCGCCCCCCCGCCTCGCCCCGCCCCCCCGCCTCCCCTCCCCCCGCCTCCCCTCCCCTCGCCTCCCCTCCCCTCGCCTCCCCTCCCCTCCCCTCCCCTCCCCTCCCCTCGCCTCCCCTCCCCTCGCCTCCCCTCCCCTCGCCTCCCCTCCCCTCGCCTCCCCTCCCCTCCCCTCCCCTCCCCTCCCCTCCCCTCCCCTCCCCTCCCCTCCTGCCCTCGCCTCGCGCCTCCGGCCTCGCCTCCTGCCCTCGCCTCGCGCCTCCGGCCTCGCCTCCTGCCCTCGCCTCGCGCCTCCGGCCTCGCCTCCTGCCCTCGCCTCGCGCCTCCGGCCTCGCCTCCTGCCCTCGCCTCGCGCCTCCTGCCCTCGCCTCGCGCCTCCTGCCCTCGCCTCGCGCCTCCGCCCTCGCCTCGCGCCTCCGCCCTCGCCTCGCGCCTCCGCCCTCGCCTCGCGCCTCCGCCCTCGCCTCGCGCCTCCGCCCTCGCCTCGCGCCTCCGCCCTCGCCTCGCGCCCCCTCGCCTCGCGCCCCCGCGCCTCGCCCCCCGCCTCGCCCCCCGCCTCGCCCCCCGCCTCGCCCCGCGCCTCGCCCCCCGCCTCGCCCCCCGCCTCGCCTCCCGCCCCCCGCCTCGCCTCCCGCCCCCCGCCTCGCCTCCCGCCCCCCGCCTCGCCTCCCGCCCCCCGCCTCGCCTCCCGCCCCCCGCCTCGCCTCGCCTCCCGCCTCGCCTCGCCTCCCGCCTCGCCTCCCGCCCCGCCTCGCCTCCCGCCTCCCGCCTCGCCTCCCGCCTCGCCTCCCGCCTCGCCTCCCCTCGCCTCGCCTCCCGCCTCGCCTCCCGCCTCGCCTCGCCTCCCGCCTCGCCTCCCGCCTCGCCTCCCGCCTCGCCTCCCGCCTCGCCTCCCGCCTCGCCTCCCGCCTCGCCTCGCCTCGCCTCGCCTCGCGCCTCCGGCCCTCGCATCCCCTCGCCTCGCGCCTCCTGCCTCCAGCCTCGCCCCGCCCCCCGCCTCGCCCCGCCCCCCGCCTCGCCCCGCCCCCCGCCTCGCCCCGCCCCCCGCCTCGCCCCGCCCCCCGCCTCGCCCCGCCCCCCCGCCTCGCCCCGCCTCCCCTCCCCGCCTCCCCTCCCCGCCTCCCCTCCCCGCCTCCCCTCCCCGCCTCCCCTCCCCGCCTCCCCTCCCCTCGCCTCCCCGCGCCTCCCCTCGCCTCGCGCCTCCGGCCTCGCCTCCTGCCCTCGCCTCGCGCCTCCGGCCTCGCCTCCTGCCCTCGCCTCGCGCCTCCGGCCTCGCCTCCTGCCCTCGCCTCGCGCCTCCGGCCTCGCCTCGCGCCTCCGGCCTCGCCTCGCGCCTCCTGCCCTCGCCTCGCGCCTCCTGCCCTCGCCTCGCGCCTCCTGCCCTCGCCTCGCGCCTCCGGCCTCGCCTCCTGCCCTCGCCTCGCGCCTCCGGCCTCGCCTCCTGCCCTCGCCTCGCGCCTCCGGCCTCGCCTCCTGCCCTCGCCTCGCGCCTCCGGCCTCGCCTCCTGCCCTCGCCTCGCGCCTCCGCCCTCGCCTCGCGCCTCCGCCCTCGCCTCGCGCCTCCGCCCTCGCCTCGCGCCTCCGCCCTCGCCTCGCGCCTCCGCCCTCGCCTCGCGCCTCCGCCCT
The DNA here is from genome assembly GCF_030028105.1 of Mobula birostris. Classification (NCBI taxonomy): domain Eukaryota; kingdom Metazoa; phylum Chordata; class Chondrichthyes; order Myliobatiformes; family Myliobatidae; genus Mobula; species Mobula birostris. Next base: position 92,403,649 of record NC_092379.1, read on the forward strand.
CGCCTCCGCCCTCGCCTCGCGCCTCCGCCCTCGCCTCCTGCCCTCGCCTCGCGCCTCCAGCCCTCGCATCCCCTCGCCTCCTGCCCTCGCCTCCTGCCCTCGCCTCCTGCCCTCGCCTCCAGCCTCGCTCCAGCCCTCGCCTCCAGCCTCGCCTCGCGCCTCCAGCCTCGCCTCCAGCCTCGCCTCGCGCCTCCAGCCTCGCCTCCAGCCTCGCCTCGCGCCTCCAGCCTCGCCTCCAGCCTCGCCTCGCGCCTCCAGCCCTCGCATCCCCTCGCCTCGCGCCTCCAGCCCTCGCATCCCCTCGCCTCCTGCCCTCGCCTCCTGCCCTCGCCTCCTGCCTCCAGCCCTCGCCTCCAGCCCTCGCCTCCAGCCCTCGCCTCCAGCCCTCGCCTCCAGCCCTCGCCTCCAGCCCTCGCCTCCTGCCCTCGCCTCCTGCCCTCGCCTCCAGCCTCGCCTCCTGCCCTCGCCTCCTGCCCTCGCCTCCTGCCCTCGCATCCCCTCGCCTCCAGCCCTCGCATCCCCTCGCCTCCAGCCCTCGCATCCCCTCGCCTCCAGCCCTCGCATCCCCTCGCCTCCAGCCCTCGCATCCCCTCGCCTCCAGCCTCGCGCCTCGCCTCCAGCCTCGCGCCTCGCCTCCAGCCTCCAGCCTCGCCCCTCGCCTCCAGCCTCGCCTCCAGCCCTCGCATCCCCTCGCCTCCAGCCCTCGCATCCCCTCGCCTCCAGCCCTCGCATCCCCTCGCCTCCAGCCCTCGCATCCCCTCGCCTCCAGCCCTCGCATCCCCTCGCCTCCAGCCCTCGCATCCCCTCGCCTCCAGCCCTCGCATCCCCTCGCCTCCAGCCCTCGCATCCCCTCGCCTCCAGCCCTCGCATCCCCTCGCCTCCAGCCCTCGCATCCCCTCGCCTCCAGCCCTCGCATCCCCTCGCCTCCAGCCCTCGCCTCCAGCCTCCAGCCTCGCCCCTCGCCTCCAGCCCTCGCATCCCCTCGCCTCCAGCCCTCGCATCCCCTCGCCTCCAGCCCTCGCATCCCCTCGCCTCCAGCCCTCGCATCCCCTCGCCTCCAGCCCTCGCGCCTCGCCTCCAGCCCTCGCGCCTCGCCTCGTCTCCTGCCTCCAGCCTCGCGCCTCGCCTCGTCTCCTGCCTCCAGCCTCGCGCCTCGCCTCGTCTCCTGCCTCCAGCCTCGCGCCTCGCCTCGTCTCCTGCCTCCAGCCTCGCGCCTCGCCTCGCCTCCAGCCTCCAGCCTCGCGCCTCGCCTCGCCTCCTGCCTCCAGCCTCGCGCCTCGCCTCGCCTCCAGCCTCCAGCCTCGCCCCTCCAGCCTCGCGCCTCGCCTCCAGCCCTCGCATCCCCTCGCCTCCAGCCCTCGCATCCCCTCGCCTCCAGCCCTCGCATCCCCTCGCCTCCAGCCCTCGCATCCCCTCGCCTCCAGCCCTCGCATCCCCTCGCCTCCAGCCCTCGCATCCCCTCGCCTCCAGCCCTCGCGCCTCGCCTCCAGCCCTCGCGCCTCGCCTCCAGCCTCGCGCCTCGCCTCGTCTCCTGCCTCCAGCCTCGCGCCTCGCCTCGTCTCCTGCCTCCAGCCTCGCGCCTCGCCTCGTCTCCTGCCTCCAGCCTCGCGCCTCGCCTCGTCTCCTGCCTCCAGCCTCGCGCCTCGCCTCGTCTCCTGCCTCCAGCCTCGCGCCTCGCCTCGTCTCCTGCCTCCAGCCTCGCGCCTCGCCTCGTCTCCTGCCTCCAGCCTCGCGCCTCGCCTCCAGCCTCGCGCCTCGCCTCCAGCCTCGCGCCTCGCCTCCAGCCTCGCCTGGCCTCGCCTCCAGCCTCGCCTGGCCTCGTCTCCTGCCTCCAGCCTCGCCTCGTCTCCTGCCTAGCCCCTAGACTGAAGACTCCACCCCTTAGCCTGAAGTCTCTAGCCTCTTGCCAAGCCAAGTCTCTAGCTTCAAGCTTCAAGCCTGTAGATTTCTGCCTCATCCTGCCTGCCTGCCAAGCCTCATCCTTGCCTAGTTCTGGGGTCCGAGCCAGAGGCAAGACCCAGGTACTGGGTCCTTGTCCAGTCTCTGGCTTGGAGTCCAAGCCCGGGCTCCTAGCTCTTTTGTCCAGTCCTGTTCCAGGTTCCTGGTTTTCCTGTCCATGTGCTTGCCATCACCCTGTATCCTAGTCCTGTCCCTAGTACTTCAGTGTCTGTGCACTTGGGTCCGTTCCCAGCTGTGCCCTTCTGACAACTACAGTGCATCTACCAAACATGTCAGAGCACACGAAACAAAATATTACCACAAGTTACTAAAATATAATTCAAAACGCATGCAGATAAATAGTAAATAGCTCGCTATCCTAGTGACGAGCCCTCGGTGGCAACAGGGTATTCGATGGTGTCACAGTCAGAGGGAAGAAGCTGTTACCTAGTCCTGATGCTTACCCCAACACTAAGCTGATTCCACAAGCTATGGACTCACTTTCAAGGATGCTATAACTCATGCTCTCATTATTTATTAAATATCTGTTATTACTTTGTTTTTGTATTTGGACAATTTGTTGTCTTTTGCACATTGGCTGTTTGTCCGCCTGTGTGTGGTTTTTATTTATTCTATAGTGTTTCATTGTATTTACTGCAAATGCCCACAAGAAAATGAATGTGAGGGTTATGCACTTTGAATACAGCAAGGTGAAGGAGAGAGGAAAAGGGGCTAAAGGACAGATAAAGAGAATGACAACAATGGCAGTTCAGATAAAATACAGGACATCGCTACCACTCAAATAATAAAAAACAGGCAGATCTGGAACTCTCTGCCTGGAAGTTTAGTAGAAAGAATTAAATTGGGGCCTTTAAAAGGGGAAAGAGAAGAAAAATTAAATTACAGAGTTCTATGAAAAGTACAAAAGGAAAAGTGGAATTATTACAGATCAGACGGAAGTACAATTCCAAAAAAAAGGTATTTTAGAAAATCTGATCAAGAACGATCTGTATTAATTCTTTCATCCAATCTGAAGTAAAGTGACTTTTGGTACATTACCCAAGTGTTTATCATGCATCAACCACGAACAGTTCAGAGAGTCTGAAACACCATGATGACACCATCGTACAGTTATTGAAGGTAAAAGCTGCTTTATGTAACTTTGCCATGGTCTCCATCCTTGAACATCAGTCTTCAGATGCCGTACACTGATACCCAGACGCAGTAAGTGGTTTAAAGACATTTCCTGCTGTGAGAATGGGTTCGAAGCAGAGGAAAAAAAAAATGAAGTTTACATAAGAATTTTCTACTCCAAAGGTACACAGTGTTAGCAAAATGCACATTCAGAAATTGGACCAGGGAATGCAAGACTTTTAAGTGGTGATTTGTTCACATGTTAAGGGGAATATAGGTAAGCTTTCCATTGGTTTGAGTGTTTAGGATTAGGTGACAGACCAAAATTCATGCTGGGCCTTTTAAGGAATGATGTTTGGAAATTTCTGCAAAGCAAGTGGAACTCTTTCACAGATGTTGGGTCATCTGGTAATTTTTAAGTCAGCATGAAAACAAAAGGAAGAACAGAAAGATCATATTAGAGTACCCCTCAACTTATTACAATGCATAATAAGAAATAAATGGCCTCGTCTAAATTAAGTTCTCGCACTATTCCAAGAATCAAGTCAAACAAAAATTTCTAAAAGTACATTTCTAGAAGCATTAGAAAGGTTTTACTGAAGTGATATTGTTTGGCAGTAATAATTGCAAATATTCAGAACCTAAACACATCACATGTAAAATTTAACATTTAAATAATATTCAAGTGAAGAAAATGTTAATAGAAATATGCTTGCTTGTACCCGAAATCAATTGATGTGCCCAAGATCAATACTTACCTTCCAAATCAAAAAACTATTTTTCATCTCTGTCCTGCTCGTATTCCCCCTTTCCCTTGGTCTACATTGGCCGCGAACTCTTCAGCCATTGTTACTAACCATAGGAATCTATTTCTAAATCTTTGCCTTGCTCCATTTATTAATTTCAGAAGCCCCTACGCAACAGTTCACCTATTCCTCCAGTCCCTCGTTTTCTTCATCTTCTCTTCCCCCATCTCCTGATCTTTATTGGGAAGTATTTTGTGATGCTTTGCCTAGTCAAGGATGCACTCCAAGTGATCACAATGCAATTTATGACATTACCAGAGGGTATTACATGTGCTGATTTCAAAGCATGACTACAGCCTTTGTTCAATGTAATGCTAAGCACTCAGTGAAACCTAACTACCCAGAAATGGTTATGTTCTCTGCAGTATCATCTTTTACTTATTTAAAAACATCAGTGTGGAGCAACAAACAGTTGATAACAAGCTGCAATTCACAGCTGTATTTAATACATGTTTAAAAAACTGAAGCACAATTATATGGAACTACAGACTAATAACCCAGAAAATATGCACTAAATTCCCCAAGTGGCCCTATGAGATTAACAATCCAAATGTTGTTAAAACGAGAAATGCAAAGTTGATGTTGATAAAAGCAAATGTGGTAGTCATACACCATGGTAGATGGCTGGAACAGACCACCAGGTATGATAACAACATCTGAGACATGATTGTTGCTGTTCCTCTCTGCGCCTTGTGCCGCATCAGGCTACAACCTTGCCGCTTCTTTAGGGTTTGTCTGTTTTTCCACAAGGCCAAGTTGCCAGCTCAACGCTCAACCCAGCACAGTTGGGAAGCACGCAAGGAGCCGGCCAGATTCGAACCTGGGACCACTTGCCTTGAAGTCCAGTGCTGATGCCACTACACCACCAGTCAGATGCATGAACAGACAGTGAGTAGAGCAGGGCTTCCCAACCTAGGGTCCACAGACTCTGTCCATGGAATAACAAAGGTTGGGAACCCCTGCAATACTGATTACTTGTAGGCCAATGGGATTAATTTAATTTGGCATCATGGTCAGGGGAGATGTGATGGATTGAAGAGCCTGTTCCAGTGCTGTACTTTTCGATCCATCTTCAATGAAAAATGTACCTTTCATATGATCTTAACCAGTCTGCTTAGAATAAAGTTAGCTCTTTTTGCAAACTGTCATTCCATGCCCTAGCAATTTGCTTTTCGCAACCCACTTAAATGCCTGAACATTCTGTTACAATGAAACCATTAAAAATTATGGATTTTGCAACTAAATTCATTATGCAGACTGCAACTGTTTAATACAAGCCCATCATCAGTTTTGGTCACCTTTGGATGGGCAAAAGAGCATTAAACTTGTCAGCATTGTCATATACTGTTATACTACTTTGTATTCTAAGGCAAAAAAAAACTTTTGTACATAGCTACAAAGAAGCTGCTGCTCTTGGTAGCATTTATCAAAATCAATTTGGTGTGTCTTTGTATTTACTTGCGGAGACTGAGAATTGGGTGGACCACCTAATGAAGCTGTTTATGGCACAATCATTAAGTGGTGACAGATTGCTGCCAAAATCTATTATCAGGAGAACAAAATCTAATATCTGGAGAAACATCTAGGCATATCCTGAAGCACGAAATACAATTCTGTTTGTTAAACTAATTGATTGTAATTAGAACATATTGCACATTTGGTTAAACAAATACCTCATTTCCAGTTGAGCTTGTATCAGAAGCAAATGAATTACTCAAGCAACAAACACGAAATGCTGTAGAAACTCAACCCACCCGCTCTCCTTCACTATTTCCCATCTCCTTTCCCTCTCTCACCTTCTCTCCTTGGCCGCCCATCGCCTCCCTCTGGTGCTCCTTGCCCCCCCCCTCCCCGGCCCCCATGGCCTTCTGTCCCTTTCACCAATCAACTTCCCAGCTCTTTACTTCATCCCTCCCCCTCCAGGTTTCTCCAATCACCTGGCGTTTCTCTCTCCCCTCCCCGCGCCTTTTAAATCTACTCCTCAGCTTTTTCTCCCCCTCCAATGCAGCATTTAACACAAAATCAAGTAAAAACGGCAGTTAAGCAAAAAAAACTGAATAAGTTTCTTCAACTCAGCAGCAAATTCAGTAAAAGCTGTCCATTGAAAGTACAGATAACAAAAAATGCTGACATAACGAATTACTTGCTGCTAATATACAATACTAGTTAATTAATAAGATCAAACAAAAGCAAACTTCCCACATCCGAGCCTGAACCACCTAGTGTTTATTGAAGCTGTTTCAATGCACAAACATCTGCCGAAGGGTCTCGGCCCAAAACGTCGTCTGCACTCTTTTCCTAGATGCTGCCTGGCCTGCTGAGTTCCTCCAGCATTTTGTGTGTGTTGCTCGGATATCCAGCAATCTGCTCTATCCCTTCCCCTCCTGTCTTCTCCTATCATTTTGGATCTCCCCCTCCCCCTCCAACTTTCAAATCCCTTACTCACTCGTCCTTCAGTTAGTCCGGACGAAGGGTCTCGGCCTGAAATGTCGACTGCACCTCTTCCTACAGATGCTGCCTGGCCTACTGCATTCACCATCAACTTTGATGTGTGTTGTCTGCATATTTTCTCTTGTTTGCAATTGAATTACTCCGAACTTTAAATCCAACCAGACTAAAATAACAAACTTGGATGATAATTATTTTAAAAATAGAAAGTTTTATAATTCTTAGGCATCACTGCTGCAAATCCTCACCCACCAGACCCTTAATGGTGATAAATGTTTGTCTTGTTCAGCAGGATACTTTAATTTGTCACATTTCCCCACATGCTAATTGATGAAGATATTATTCAGCATTTAACACAAAATCGAGTAAGAACGGCAGTTAAGCAAAAAAAAACTGAACAAGTTTCTTCAACTCAGCAGCAAATTCAGTAAAAGCTGTCCATACAGATAACAAAAAAATGCTGACAAAACGAATTACTTGCTGCTAATATACAATACTGTACTAGTTAATTAATAAGATCAAACAAAAACAAACTTCCCACATCCGAGCCCGAACCACCTAGAGTTTACTGAAGCTGTTTCAATGCAGTAACATCTGATTTTTGTTTTGATTGGCACATTTCATTGGATGTTTCTCTACACGGAAAAGATTGCCCGCATTTATTTAATTAGAATTAAACAAAATTACGCACGGCAACAAGTAGATATCTCTGGTGTTTAAAGTACATAGTAGGTTAATTTTTTTAAAGTAGGGTTCTGTTCATAAAAATATCCACAAAAGGGAGTTAATACAAGTAAAATTATATTTTTAATAGCGGCCTTCTGTTCGACGACAGCTACAAAGTCTATTCGGAGATCAACTTTGCCTTGTGCCAAATTATTTGTTGCCTTCTCAAACAAAACATTTAAAGTTGAGCTGCGATCGATACTTGAAGAAAAATATACAAACTCCACTCCTCAAACTCGCTCATGTGCGTCTTGCCCAGAACGACGACTGTTCTCTCAATGGAGAGAAATACAACCACAATGCGGCGGCAACGTACATTGGGAGCAGGGGACAGAGTCTGCAGCCTGGCCCTACTCACTAAGCTGCTCGACATTTTGCATTATAAATCAAACATTTTTTAACGATCTTAAAACAATCATATTTATTGCACTCCCTTACCGTTAGCAACTTCTCCCCAGCACCAGATTATCTGCAACAACTAACATAAACAAGACGAACAACCATCCCCCACGATTATCTACAGCCAGCACCGCCGTCAGAGAACGTGCTTGCTCCTGCCCACCTCATCACAAAATTAATCAAACACCATCTCTTCTGGCCTGTCTAGGTGGCGTTTTCTTTTCGGAGCGGAGTTCATATCCCAGCAGACAACCATTTAATCACCTGAATTAAAATATATATTCCCCGATTTTGCATATCGGAAAATTCGCGAACCAAAAAAAGCAATCCTACTATAAAATGAAAGTCAAAAACTGTAGATGCTGGAAATACGGCAAAATCTTTCCGATAGTCTTCGACCTAAAAGATTGACGTTTCCACAGACGCCTGATCTGCTGAGTTTTTCCAGCATTTTCTGTTTTTGATAAAAATAATCCTTCTCTCATGTTCCTTAAAGTGTAATTCCTGCAAAGCAGCATTTTACATTCTTTCGGCTCCTCCCACTTTCTCCGGACTCGGAGAGTCGCCATGGGTATTCGCAGGGGCCCCGACTATGTCTGCCTTCTCGTCGGCTATGTAGAACAGTTACACATTCCAAGCCTTCCCCGGTAATGTTCGCCAACTCTAACTCCGCTACATTGACCACTGCATTGGAACTGCTTCATTACCCGTGTCATCAACTTTGCCTCTAACTTCCACTCTGCCCTTAAATTCACTTGGCCCATCTCTGATACCTTTCTCTCCCTTTTTTGATCTTTCTGGAGACAAACTGTCGACCAACATCTTTATAAGTCTGTCGGTCCCCACGGTTATCTCCACTATACCTCATAACACCCTGTCTCCTGTAAAAATGCTATTCCCTTTTCTCACAAACAAGAGAAAATCTGCAGGTCGGAGGGGATGGTAAGGACCCGGAAACCCAAGCAACACACACAAAATGCTGGGAACTCAGCAGGCCAGGCAGTATCTATGGAAAAAAGTACAGCAGTCATTTCTGGTCGAGACCCTTTAGCAGGACTTTCCCCTTCTCTCAGTTCCTTTGTCTCTGCCGCATCTGTTCCCAGTATCGGATCTGTTTCCTCTCCACTATATCAGAGATGTCCTCCTTCTTCAAAGAAATGGGGTTCCCATCATCCACCATTGATGCTGTGCTCATCCATTTTCCGAATACCCACAATCACCCCACCGTCCCACCACCTCAACACAGTTCATCTTATCCTTACCTACCACCCCTATGAGGCTCCGCATCTAACACATTGGCCTCCGCAACTTCCACCATCCCTAAGTGGTCCTACCACCAAACACATCTTTACCTCCTTCCCTTTCCGCAAGGATCGCTCCCTTGTCCATTTGACCCTCCCCACTATTTGTTCCTGCAAGCATCTAAAGTGCTCCTCCAGCCCATCCACCTTTCCCTCACCACCATCCAGGGCCTCAAACAGTCCTATGAAAAAGAGTATGGTCAACGTTTCCGGCCAAGCACCTTCATCAGGACTGGAAAAACATCACAATCTTTTTTTTTCCCAGTCCTGATGAAGGGTCTCGGCACGAAATGTCGAATGTAATCTTTTCCATAGATACTGCCTGGCCTGCTGGGTTCCTCTAGCATTTTGTGTGTGTTGCTTGGGTTTCCAGCATCCGCGGATTTTCTCTTCTTTGCGACTGGACAGCAAACAGTCCTTCCAGGCAAGGCAACAGTTCATCTGTAAATCTGCTGGGCCGCCTATCGTGCCTGCCACTCCTCTACTTTGGTGAAGCCTGTAGTAAATTGGGGGACCACCTCTGCTCCAACCGAAACTTCCCAGTGTGAAACATTTTATACCTATTCCCGTTCTGACATGTCAGTCCATGCCCTCTTCTTGTGTCAAGATGAGGCCACCCTCAGGGTGGAGGAGCAACACCTTACATTCCATCTGGGTAGCCTCCAACCTGATGGCATGAATATCGATTTCTCAAAATTCCGGTAAAAAATTCCCTCCCTCATGCCTCTTTTTCTTTTCCCCACTCTGGCCTCTTATCTCTTCTCACCTGTCTATCAATTCTCCCAGGTCCTCTCCTCCTTCCCTTTCTCCTATGGTCCACTCTCCTCACCTATCAGATTTCTTCTGCTCCAGCCCTTTGTCTTTCCTACTCACCTGGCTTCGCCTATCACCTTAGCTATCTCCTTCCTCTCTCCTCCCCCACCATTTAACTCTGGCATCTTCCCCCTTTCTTTCCAGTCCTGAAGAAGCGTCTCAGCCCAAAATGTCGACTGTTTATTCATTTCCATAGATGCTACTTGACCTGCTGAGTTCCTCTGGGATGTGTGTGTTGCTTTGGATTTCCAGCATCTGCAGAATTTCTCCTGTTTATAATTTACTTTCACTTCTTGGGATGTTGTATTTCCATCTGTTGGTGCGGTTTCTACATTTGGGAGACCAAACGGACAATCGTCAGGGTCTCTCTTCCCCCTCCCCCACTCCCAATCCAGGACATATACCAGAAGCAAGGGGAATATCGATATAATACATTCTGATGAAGAGCCTCGGCCCAAAACGTTGACTGTACTTTTTTCCTTACATGCTGCCTGACCTGCTGAGTTCCTCCAGCATTTTGTGTGTGTTGCATTGGATTTCCAGCATCTGCAGATTTTCTCATGTTTGAGGTGATACATCCTAACCTGGAACCAGTATGACAGAGCTATGGGGTTAACAATGTAAATATGGTCCAACTTCAGCAGGGTCATTTGTGCAGGGTGATGGGGATATTAATACACTTTAGCAGTATTACATTAATCCCATCTTTATCCTCCCCACATTCTCATCAATTCTCCTCAGGTTCTACAACTCACCCACAAAAAAGTGGCAATTTACAATAGAAAATTAACCTAATGACCCATGGGTGTACAGGATGTGGGAAGAAACTGGACCCCTGGAGAAAACCTATGCAGTTAGTGACCCATCTTTAAGATGAGACAAGAAGCAATTTCTTTGTTCAGAAGATCTTGGCTCTTTGTAACTTTCTACCACAGAGAATTGTGGAGGAGGAGATTGACAGGCATTTAGAGTCATAGTTACACATCAGGGCAACATGCCCTTCAGCCCAACTCCGTCATGCTGATCAAGGTGCCATGAGAACCATATGCCTCTAAACTTTTCCTATCCAAGAACCTGTCCCAATGTATTTTAGACACTATAATTAATCAAGGACTGAAGATGATCTTTATTTGATACTTATACATCAAAATGTCAAATCAAACCGTGAAATGTGTTATTTGTGTCAAAGGCCACCACAGGCCGAGGATGTGCCGCGGCAGGCTGGTAAGTATCGCCATACTTCCAGCGCCAGAATTACATGCCCACAACTTATTACCCGTGTGTTGGAATGTAGGTGGCGGGACACCAGTGCAACAGGAGGAAATGCCTGCACTCACGTGAAGGAATTCAAACTCCTTACAGACAGCAGTGGGCATTGAACCCCATAACCGGCGCTGTAAAACATTCCACTGACACCTTGTCCCACATACAGTACCATCCACCGTGTGTGTGAAAATCTCGCCCTTTAGGTCACCCTTAGGTTTCCCCCCTCACCTTAAACCTGTCCTTTGTTTTAGATTCCTCCACCCCTAAAAAAAACTGTGACCTTCTACTAATCTATAGGCCCCGAGATTTAAAACGACTCTTACCCCAGGATAAATAACTCACCACAATATAAACCAGCAGTCTAATTTTAAGTACGCATATATTTTAAAATTTAACTTGAAATGAACTTCTTTAAAGTTCAAAGTAAATTTATCATCAAACTTATCATTTATGTCACCATGTACAACCCTGAGATTAATTTTCTAACTACCAGCGCATTTGTTAACTCTTTGTTGTTAACCTCCACTTGGAGATTTGTCCGGTTAAAACAATTTCTTTCACACATTTGAACTTCCGTCAACGTCTCTGAAACTAGGGCGGAGACTCGAGCGCCGCCGAAGCGCCGCGAATTGTTTGCGACAATGTCGCAAATAACTCTTCGGGCGGTGGGAGTGGGACGCCGTAAAGTGGTCACCATGTAAATGACGCAAGCGAAAGCGCGTGACTGTGGCCTGTTGTGTTCCAGAAGCTGCACGGCTGCGACCCAGAGGTGGAGACAGTCCGGGCAAAGCTTGGGATAAATCTGCAACTCCAGTAGGCGGGGGATGCCAAGCACAGCCATGAAGAAAAAGGTAATAGCGGCAGTAGGGTGCTTAGAAGGGAAAGGTTAAGGTGGGGTATACCGGACAACGGAATGACGGCAATGGGTAACTAAACCCCTTTTTTCATCTTCTCCCTTCCTGCGGGGGTTAACCTCCCCTTGTGGCACTTGTCTGGAAGTCAACATGCCCTCTGCAGGGTTATCCCAAATAGGGCACTTCCAGAAACTTCCTCCTCATTTGCGATTTGCCATCAAGGCAGCTTGTTTTCACTGGCACCCTCTCTAAAACCCCTATCCATCTTTTTGCCACATTATGATTGCATTTCTTTAATTCCCCCCCCCCGAATCTCCTTTCTTTTGCACCATTCAGCAGCGACACACCACCCAGACTATTTTAGTCCATGACTGTAGTCGTATCAAGGTTTGCATCCGTATTAAGTTTTGTGAGTTTCAGAGGATAGTCTGTTGAATTCTTTAATCAAACTGAAAAATCTCTGTCTTTGCTGTTCTCTCTCTCTTAGTGATTCCTGTTTGCATGACACTGCAACTGTCTTCAATGATAGGTTTAGATTTTTTGCTAAGAACTGTCAATCAACACTTTTTAATGTCAGAATGAATTAAGTTATCTGCCCAGTAATTTCTATTTGTGACTGAGAATTTTGGGAGCAAGTGCAGATGGATCATCCACTTGGAATTGTTTGCTTGTATTTCAGATTTCTCTTCTGGATGAAGTACTGGTCTGTGGCATTGTGAATATGTCACTTCAGTTAATTGTTTAGTTGTGTACCCCCATAATATTAAAGAGCAGAATGGCAGGGGCAAAACTAAATGTTCCCAAAATGAATTGGATAGATTCAAGCTCCGCAATTCTGTCACATCCATGCATGAGCAACTTTATTGCATTGCCACAACCATTTTACATCTGCCTAAGATTGCATCTGCCACAGTCCTCTGTTCCTCGAACCAGATTTTATCTATGGTTTGATGGTAATGGGAGATTGAAGGATATGCCTAGCCTTAATGTTGCAGGTTGTGTGCTATAGCATTCTCTTGCTGCTGAAGAACCACAGATGTCACATGGGTACTCAGAATTCAGATAGCTGTTCCTGCATTGTTGGATTCAACACAATGGTTGTACCACACAACATAATGAGCTGGAATACCCAACTCCTTATTTGCTTGCTTACCATCTGAGAGCAATGGACAGAGAATGCATTATTTAGTGAAGATATTTGATTCTGCCTCACTACCAGTGGTATTCAATCTCTCCTGAGAAATCCCAGGCCAGACTCTTTGGATCATGTGGTAAGTGACACGTGCTGTACACACATTGATAGCATTAAAGCTCTTCAAAAACTAGTTTGCTCAACCTCACTGGCTGATTGTCCTGATTTGCCATCATTTCGTTCACAAGCTTCTATTGAATCGTCAGTAATGTTTGAATCTTTTTGCTGTAAAGAAAAATGTCAGTCTCTGCACAGCAACAAACTGTACTAATGGATATATTTTGGGCAGTAGGGACTGCAACTGACTCAGTCTTGGTGACCTTACACCAAGGATGGGTTGTGCTCCTGCTGACCTTGTTCAAAGATGATGGGCATCTAAAAACAAATTGGACTCCAATCGTTGGTTCTCCTGTTTAAAGCCGCTGTTCTTTCACTAGGTGCTGTTGATGGGAAAGAGTGGGTCTGGTAAGACCAGCATGAGATCCATTATTTTTGCAAACTACATAGCCAGGGACACAAGACGCCTTGCGGCTACAAGTAAGTACGATGCATGATCACGATCAACCTTCATGATCAAATGCTATTGTAATGCATTTCAGTATACAGAAGATATAATTTCCAGAGAAAATAAAATTAATACCCCATAGTACTTAGATTGTTATTTGCCTTTATTTGTTTTCTGCATATATTACAATGCTAATGGGAAAATGTGCTAATGACATTGGAAATACAGAATACTTTTTCCCCGTGTAAAGTTAAGCCGTAAAGGACTATATCAAGAGTTTTTTGGGTAATGTAACATTGGTATCTCTTTGTAGATTCTAAAGTACATTTATTTTTATTCTCTCCACAGTTGACGTGGAGCATTCACATGTCCGGTTCCTGGGAAACCTGGTTCTGAATCTATGGGACTGTGGTGGGTAGGTGGCATTATGCAATTGCTGATGAAATTTAATCCACCATTCTTTGTTCACAACTGTCATCCCACTTCTAGAACAACTACATTTTTTTTCTGCAGTTTAATAGAAAATATGTGGAACTACTTTAGACCCTAGGTTAAAATAATGAAAAAAAAAGTACCTATTGGAATAGGAATCTGCTGCACTACTCATTTAGCAAAGCCTTTCCTGCTGACAAAGTAAGTTTCTTCCTGCAGATAACCAATCTAAGCAAAGAAAGTACAAATTTTACAATATATGAATGTAGTGGATACCCCTCAGAAGGATGCAACTTGCCTAATATTTATTCTAAGGAATTAAGTCTGAAAATGTTTCTGCTTTCCTAAAGAAATTCTTAACAATCTTTCTGTTGCAATCCAGATAAATAGTGTCCTGTCAAAGTATTTAGTCCCTAGCCCTTTGTTCACAGAAATGAGTGCTCCAACCAGGAATTTTGATCAGTTTAATTGAGAGTTTCTTTCTGTGAATTACATGCTCCCTTTGGCACAGTAGAACACCCCAAAAAAAACAAAAGAAATTGTAAAGCATGAAAAACAAAATATTCAAAAACTGAAATGTCAAAAGTATTTACCCCCCTCTGCTTAGTTGAACCGCCTCTCGCAGCCATTGTAGCCAGTAGTCTTTTTTAATGTCTCTTTTAGTTTTGCACAATGTGATGAAGTGATGTACCCATTCTTGAAAAATTGCTCAAGCTGTGCCAGGTTAGTTGGGGAGTGGCAATGGACAGCAATCTTGAGGTCTTGCCAAAAATGTTGGATTGGGTTAAGGTCAGGACTCTGCCTGGGGCATTCAAGGACATCAATTTTCTTCATTTGAAGCCACTCCATGGTTGCTCTTGCAGTGTGCATTGGGTTGTTGTCCTGTTGAAAGACAAACTTCCTTCCCAGTTTAAGCTTTCTGGCAGAGACTAGCAGGTTTTTAAACTAGGATCTCTCTGTATTTAGCAGCATTTATCTTCCCATCAAATCTGATTTCCAGTCCCTGCTGCTGAAAAGCATCTCCATAGCAAAGGCTTCCAACCTAGGGTGCAGAGACTCCTCAGTTAATGGTAGGGGTCCGTGGCATAAAAATGGTTGAGAACCCCTGCCATAGTGTGATACTACCTCAACCATACTTTACAGTAGGGATGGTGTTACCTGGCTGATGCACGGAATTAGATTTGTGTCACATGTACTGCTTAGTGTTGAGGCCAGTCAGTTCCAGTTTAGTCTCACCTGACCACAAGACCTATCAAATCTTTGCAGTATTTTCTAAGAGATATCTTGTGAAGTCTTTACAGGCAAGGATATGTTTATTTTTAAAGCTAGGAATTCCTTTTTTGCCACTCTTCCATAAATACCCTTTTCGTTTAAGGCCTTGAGATTGTGGAGTCATGAACTTCATCTCCAGTTGCAGCCACTGACTTCTGCAGCTCACTGAGTGTGACTGTTGGTGTTACAGTGGCCTCTTACAAGTGCCATGCTTCTCCAGTGACTAGGTTTAGAGAGGCAACCTGACCTAGACAGTGGCTTTGGTTTCATTTTTTTCCACATTTTCATGATGGACTGTAACATAGAATAGTGCAGCACATTACAGGCCTCTCGGCCCACAATGTTGTGCCGACCCTTAAACCCTGCCTCCCATATAACCCCCCACTTTAAATTCCTCCATATACCTGTCTAGTAGTCTCATAAATTTCACCCGTGTATCTGCCTCCACCACTGACTCAGGCAGTGCATTCCACGCACCAACCACTCTGAGTTTAAAAAAAAACTTCCTCTAATATCCCCCTTGAACTTCCCACCCCTTACTTTAAAGCCATGTCCCCTTGTATTGAGCAGTGGTGCCCTGGGGAAGAGGCGCTGGCTGTCCACTCTATCTATTCCTCTTAATATCTTGTATACCTCTATATCATGTCTCCTCTCATCCTCCTCTCCAAAGAGTAAAGCCCTAGCTCCCTTAATCTCTGATCATAATGCATACTCTCTAAACCAGGCAGCATCCTGGTAAATCTCCTCTGTACCCTTTCCAATGTTTCCACATCCTTCCTATAGTGAGGTGACCAGAACTGGACACAGTACTCCAAGTGTGGCCTAACCAGAGTTTTATAGAGCTGCATCATTACCTTGCGACTCTTAAACTCTGTCCCTCGACTTATGAAGGCTAACACCCCATAAGCTTTCTTAACTACCCCATCTACCTGTGAGGCAACTTTCAGAGATCTGTGGACATGTACCCCGAGATCTCTCTGCTCTTCCACACTACCAAGTATCCTGCCATTTACTTTGTACTCTGCCTTGGAGTTTGTCCTTCCAAAGTGTACCACCTCACACTTCTCCGGGTTGAACTCCATCTGCCACTTCTCAGCCCATTTCTGCATCCTATCAATGTCTCTCTGCAATCTTTGACAATCCTCTACACTACCTACAACACCACCAACCTTTGTGTCATCTGCAAACTTGCCAACCCAACCTTCTACTCCCACATCCAGGTTGTTAATAAAAATCATGAAAAGTAGAGGTCCCAGAACCGATCCTTGTGGGACACCACTAGTCACAACCCTCCAATCTGAATGTACACCCTCCACCACCACCCTCTGCTTTCTGCGGGCAAGCCAATTCTGAATCCACCTAGCTAAACTTCCCTGGATTCCATGCCTTCTGACTTTCTGAATAAGCCTACTGTGTGGAACCTTGTCAAATGCCTTACTAAAATCCATGTAGATCACATCCTCTGCACTACCCTCATCTATATGCCTAGTCACCTCCTCAAAGAACTCTATCAGGCTTGGTAGACATGATCTGCCCTTCACAAAGCCATGATCAGACCATGATTCTCTAAATGCCCATATATCCTATATCTAAGAATCCCTTCCAACAGCTTTCTCACCACAGACGTAAGGCTCACTGGTCTGTAATTACCCGGACTATCCCTACCACCTTTTTTGAACAAGGGGACAACATTCGCCTCCCTCCAATCCTCCAGTACCATTCCCGTGGACAATGAGGACATAAGGATCCTAGCCAGAGGCTCAGCAATCTCTTCCCTCGCCTCATGGAGCAGCCTGGGGAATATTCCATCAGGTCCCGGAGACTTATCTGTCCTAATGTATTTTAACAACTCCAACATCTCCTCTCCCTTAATATCAACATGCTCCAGAACATCAACCTCACTCATATTGTCCTCTCTGTCATCAAGTTCCCTCTCATTGGTGAATACCGAAGAGAAGTGTTCATTGAGGACCTCACTCACTTCCACAGCCTCCAGGCACATCTTCCCACCTTTATCTCTAATCGGTCCTACCTTCACTCCTGTTATCCTTTTGTTCTTCACATAATTGAAGAATGCCTTGGGGTTTTCCTTTTCCCTACTCGCCAAGGCCTTCTCATGCTCCCTTCTTGCTCTCCTCAGCCCCTTAAGCTCCTTTCTTGCTACCCTATATTCCTCAATAGACCCATCTGATCCCTGCTTCCTAAACCTCATGTATACTGCCTTCTTCCACTTGACTAGATTTTCCACCTCACTTGTTCCTTCACCCTACCATTCTTTATCTTCCTCACTGGGACAAATTTATCCCTAACATCCTGCAAGAGATACCTAAACATTGTCCATAGTACATTTCCCTGCAAAAATATCATCCCAATTCACACCCGCAAGTTATAGCCGTCTAGCCTCATAATCTGCCCTTCCCCAATTAAAAATTTTCCTGTCCTCTCTGATTCTGTCCTTTTCCATGATAATGTTAAAGGCTAGGGAACGGTGGTCACTGTCCCCCAGATGCTCAGCCACTGAGAGATCTGTGACCTGACCCGGTTCGTTACCTAATACTAGATCTCGTATGGCATTCCCCATTGTTGGCCTGTCAACGTACTGTGACAGGAATCCGTCCTGGACACACTTCACAAACTCTGCCCCGTCTAAACCATTGGAACTAATCAGGTGCCAGTCAATATTAGGGAAGTTAAAGTCACTGATGATAACAACCCTGTTATTTTTGCACCTTTCCAAAATCTACCTCCCAATCTGCTCCCCGGTATCCCTGCTGCTACCAGGGGGCCTATAGAATATCCTCAATAGAGTAACTGCTCCCTTCCTGTTCCTGACTTCCACCCATACTGACTCAAAAGACGATCCTGCTACATTACCCACCCTTTCTGTAGCCGTAATAGTATCCCTGACCAGTAATGCCATCCCTCCTCTTCCCCCCCCCCCATCCCTTTTAAAGCACTGAAATCCAGGAATATTGAGAATCCATTCCTGCCCTGGTGCCAGCCAAATCTCTGTAATGGCCACTACATCATAATTCCATGTACGTATCCAAGCTCTCAGTTCATCACCTTTGATCCTGATACTTCTTGCATTAAAGTACATGCACTTTAGTCCTTCTACCTTACTACCTTTACAGCCTTTTTTCTGCTTCTCTTTCCTCAAAGCCTCTTTATATGTTAGATCTAGCATTACTCCATGATGGACTGTACTGAGCTCCAAGGTACGTTCAGTGCCTTTGAAATGGTCTCGTACCCTTCCCCAGATTTCTACTTCTCTATTATCATTTTCCTGACTTGTCTTGAATGCCCGAGTCTTCATTTTGGTTTGGCCTGTTGAAAATCTACCATACTGTTCCCTCTGTATTCTTATGAATTCATTGAAAACAGATGATCCTCCAGGTTTCTACATCAACAAATTGTGTGAATTGGTAAGGTATTGCTACTGAGGAAAGTTAGCATTATAATTACAAAGGGGTTGAATACTTTTTAGCCTCAATTTTAGTTTTTAATTTTTAGTAAATTGACAGGTTTTGGAATTTTTCTTTTGATTTGACATGATGTTTTGTAGATTAGCTCAATTTTGCTTCAATATATCTTAAATTCAGAAAATGAGACAGTAAAATGTGGAAATAATTGTGGGGGCACAATGCTTTTTCAAGGCACTGTATGGGATCTGATTTATCTTTTCAGTGTCATTTTGTCCTTGTTCTAATAGTACATAAATATTTTGTTCATTGCTCACTTAATAAACATTTTATTTAGGATTGATTTTTAAACTCTAATGTGACCCTAATGTTATGATCTATAATTATTGTCCATTGTTACTTGTGGTAGTCATATAGGGCAGTAATGGTGTCCATCAACCCAACTCGTTCATACTAATCAAGTTGTCTGCTTCATCTAGTCAAACTTCCCCATATTTGGCCCATATCCCTTGAACATCTATTCATGTACTTTTAAACATTGTAATTGTAGCCATTTCTACCACTTCTGCTGGTAGTTCATTCCATGTATCCACCACCCTCTAAGTGGAAAAAGTTCCTCCTCGGATATGTTTTAAATCTATTTCTCCTCACAAACCTATGCCCCATAGTATCAGACTCCCCTGTCCTGGGATTAAACTAATCAGTCATCCTATCTATGGCCCTTAGGCTTTTATAAACCGCTAAGGTCACCTGCCTTCACTCCAGGGAATAAATTTGCAGCCTAATTCCATTTCTTCTTGTAACACAAGCCCTTCAGTACCCTCATGAATGTTTTCTGTGCCCCTTCCAGCTTAATGTCATCCTTCACCCTGCACACAATATTCCAAGTGCAGTTTCACCAACATCTACGGGTGTAACATGACATCCAACTCCTGTATTCATTGCCCTAACCAATGAAGGCAAGTGTGCCAAATGCTGCCTTCACTTTATCTGTGTTTTCACTTTCAGGAAACTACGTATCTATACCCTTTGGTCCCTTTATTATGCAGTAAGTTTTCTAGAGCCTTACAACTTATTGTGTAAATATAACTCTGGTTTAACTTGCCAAAGTACACCATCTCACACTAAGTTATATTCCATTTGCCCTTCTCCGGCCCACTTCTCAAGTTTACTTATATTCACTTGGAAGTTGAGATAGCCATCTTCGCGGTCCACTGCACCAATGTTGGTGTCATCCACAAATTTATTTACCATGTCAACAATGTTGTTGTCTAATTCATTACTGTAGATGACAAATGATAGTGGATGCAATACTGATCCAGGTGAAAACTTCCGCAGAAGATGGCGGCGCGACGCAGCTCGCAGCGGCCACTCCGGTGGTGATGTCTATTATTTGTCAAGTAGCGTGCCGTGCACAATACTGATTTAATGGAGACGGACGTGAGAACACGGAAGAACATCTGGTTAAACTTCTGAAATGCCTGCTTCGCTGCTGCTACTGTGTGGTACAGAATCTCCGGAGGAGAAGGCCCCGAGTCCTTGGCTTTGCTTGTTGCTCGGCGGCCGGGGCAGGGTCGAAGCGCTCGTCAGAGGGTAGTGCTCGGAGGGGCTGGTTGGAGGCTCGAAGTTTTCGGACAGACACAGAGTCCGCTGCGGTCGGGTGCTTCCAATGGTTCTACTTCGGCGAGTTGGCGGCGCTTGGAGGTTCATGGCGGGGAGAGTTCCTCCCCTCTGCCGCCTGCGTGAGATGATGAGTCTATCGGGACTTTGAGACTTTTTTTTTACCGTGCCCATGGTCTGCTCTTTATCAAATTATGGTATTGCTTTGCACTGTTGTAATTATATGTTATAATTATGTGGTTTTGTCAGGTTTAGTCTTGGTTTGTCCTGTGTTTTTCATGTGATATCCTTCTGGAGGAACGTTGTATCATTTTTTAATGCATGCATTTCTAAATAACAATAAACGAAAACTGAACTGAACTTCTGGTCACTGACTTGTCTCTTGCAGCCCTTCTTAAATAAAAGCACAGCATTAGACATCCTCCAGACTTCAGTTCCTCACCTGTGGCTAAGCAAGATACAAATGCGGTGGATTCTGGTTAATTGGGACACATTGGGATCAGTACATTTTGGCCTAATTAAGCGGCTACCCCAATTAGCAGAAGTTTCATGGAAATAGTTAAAAAAAAAAGTTTTTTTAAAAAAAAAAGTCAAACTATCATTTAACTGGGTAACAATTTGTGTATGTAAATGAAATGTAGAACGAATTAAAAGATTACCAATACCTCTATTGTACTATAAAACTGTATTAGTTCCTAATAGTTATCGACAGAGGAATTAATCTGACATGTTCTTATGATTGACTGTAAATGAACAAAATCGTGTAGACACCTAAATGCAAATAATAGACTGCCTTTAAACAATGCTTTAGATGATTGCATCTTTCCAATCTGCATTGTCATTGTAACCTTCAAAAAGATTATAGATGCCTTTGAATTCTTCGTAATTCCTAACTTGTTAAAGTAGTGAAATTGTTTCATTTTCATTCCCGACCATTCCTGGCATCCTAAGCCTGAATCCTTGAAACATCAGTGAGCAAAACAGTCCTGAATTGTCTTACTGCTTATTTCTTGCAAACTGACTGTGATAAAACTCACTGCTTTTTGAACACACATGCAACTGACGGTATTTACAAAACTGACGGCTCTGGAGGATCAGAGGGATCTTGGGGTCCGAGTCCATAGGACACTCAAAGCTACTGCGCGGGTTGACTCTGGTTTAGAAAGCATACGGTGCATTGGCCTTCATCAATTGTGGGATTGAGTTTAGGAGCCGAGGGGTAATGTTGCAGCTGTGTAGGACCCTGGTCAGCCCCCACTTGGAGTACTGTACTCAGTTCTGATCACCTCACTATAGGAAGGATGTGGAAACAGTAGAAAGGGTGCAGAGGAGAATTACAAGGATGTTGCCTGGATTGAGGAGCATGCCTTATGAGAGTAGGTTGAGTGAACTCGGCCTTTTTTCCTTGGAGCAATGGAGGATGAGAGGTGACCTGACAGAGGTGTATAAGATGATGAGAGGCATTGATTGTGTGGATAGTCAGAGGCCTTTTTCCCAGTACTGAAATAGCTAGCACAAGAAAACAGTTTTAAGGTGCTTGAAAGTAGATACAGAGGAGACGTCAGGAGTAAGTTTTTTTTTACACAGAGGTGAGTGCATGGAATAGGCTGCTGGCAACGATGGTGGAGGCGAATACGATAGGGTCTTTTAAGAGACTCTTGGATAGGTACATGGTTCTCAGAAAAATAGAGGGCTATGGGTAACCCTAGGTAATTTCTAAGGTAAAGACATGTTCAGCACAACTTTGTGGGCTAAAGGGCTTGTATTGTGCTGTAGGTTTTTTGTTTCTAAGCACAGTGTAGTATCTAACGACTGACACTAATTAGAAACTGTTCAGCAACATTCTCCTGTCCCAATTAAGCAGCGTAGTCTCAAATAAACAAAGGGAATCCCAGCTGTTTTCTTGATTTAGTTTTTGTTCTTTAAGAGTTATGCCAAATAAATGGCTGCTCAGTTAACCAAAATTCACTGTGTCTCTACCAAGGCCCCTTGCAATTGCTTCTCTACTTCGGCACGAGTGTTTGTCAATCCCTGGGGACTTGTGCACCTTAATATACTTAAAGGTTGCCACATCTCTTTTGAAATGTGGGTATGTTCCTAGGCACCATTATCCATATCTATTAATTCTTGGCTTCCATAACCACTTTCACAGTAAATACAGACCATTTGATCTCTCCCATTATGTTATAATGGAATCATGTAATAGTATTGAAATAGTGCATTCTGGCCAATTTACAGGAAATCCCTGGGTTCCATTCTTCAGGATAGTCCGTCAATCAACTTTTCTGCAAGACAGAAACATTAATTTTCTATTGTTACCTGTATTGCATCACTATGTAAACTTGCTATAATTTCTCCTCAAATGTTCACCCTGACACTATCCATAAATTTATGGAATATGTGCAGTCGTTAATGAACACACACAACTTTTTATTCATATAGCATTTTAAAAATGCTTTAAAAATGTATGGGTGAATTTGTGTGAAGTCGGATTTCTACTAACTAAAGTCCCTTGCACCCTGGGGAGCCCCTGTATATTTCTCTCTAGTCTTGTGATGTAAGGTCTTCCTCCCTTCTTTGTACCATTCCACTATTACAAAATCATGATAAGATTTGGCATAAAAGTGATAGCAATATTATTTGGAGGTGGATGGTGCAGATAATAATACAAGTTGTAGATTGGAATATTTAAAGAGCATTTCAACTAGGAAAGGTAGACATGGGAATTATTATATCTTGGATTGTTATGATATTGTTTGAATCTCAATGTTTAAATCTCAGCCAAGATACGTTCATGGAAAACTACTTTACAAGTCAGCGGGACAACATATTCCGTAATGTGGAAGTTCTCATTTATGTCTTTGATGTTGAAAGTCGGGAATTGGAGAAAGATATGCATTACTACCAATCGTGCCTGGAAGCAATTCTTCAAAACTCTCCTGATGCCAAAATTTTTTGTCTTGTCCACAAGATGGATCTTGTGCAGGAGGATCAGCGTGACTTGGTGAGTTAGCTGGCTAATTTAACATTTTGCTGAAGTAGAGCAATCATTTTGGAAATGGAATAATTGCAGAACAGGATAACCCAAAAGTTAGCATCTTTGGTTCTTGGGTTTTAATTTTCTTTTATAGCTATGTGCACAGAGTTTTTAGTGGGTAAGGTCTCATTGCTCAATGTTCAGTAAATCAATAAAAATAGAAATTGGCCTCTACTCTGACATATAATTTGATGTCATATTGTGGCTGATCTGAAATTGTGTTCCAAGTTTAACTGTTAGAAAGCTGAAAAGACTGATATACTATGCTGTACTTGAATTGGGAGTTACATGAAATGGATTTTGATTTCTGAAATCTTTGTGATACCCTCAGCTTTGCGAACAAAAGTAACAGCCCACAGTGATAAAATTTCTAATGAATTAACTCCATATCAGTTTAAAATTTTTATTTATAATTGGTAAACCTATTTAAACACTGACCTGTGGTATTGTTTATGCCAGTTTCTAGATGAGTACAAAGTACTCATTTGACACAGAACTGAAATTGAGAACAGGGCACTTCAGTTTACAGCCTAACACAAATATAAGAGGAATAATTGCTAACTTCTGTATAAAGGCTGAATTTATTTTCTTGAGTCTAATCTCTTTGGATATGATTTATAGATTTTTAAGGAGCGTGAAGATGACCTGAGGCGCTTATCACGTCCTCTAGAATGCACATGCTTTCGGACCTCCATCTGGGATGAGACTTTGTATAAAGTAAGATAGTTTGAAGTGATGATAGCTGTTCTGATGTTACAGATTTTAAGGAAGTTTTATGTGCGATCTTTTACAGAATTTCATCTTTCATTTGTACATAATACTTTATTGCATTACCCCTATAAATTTCTTGAAGTTGGACCAATTCAAATCAATTTTTTTATGTAAGAAGACTTTTCAAAAACCTTAAAGAAAAGATTAGAGGTGACCTGATAGTTTCTTAAAATTCAATTTAATTCAGATAGTTTTTTTTCCCCTTTGCTTCCCATTCATCTTGTATGTAGAGATAGATAGGATAGATGCAATGAAACTGAATAATCACATGAAATGAGAAGAACAATGGTATATAAGTACTAGCCTTTCTTTCGTGTGAAATCAGTGTGCTTTGCGAAAAGATTAAAAGACTAAACTAGTTGAAACCATTCAATTATGCTTGCATTGAGCACAGTATAGTTCACCACTCTGATACCGTGAAACATTGTGCAGCTGAACTCTGAAATATATTGGATGGAACCCTCGTGTTCGGACAACAAAGTGTAATAGAAATCTTGAGAGATGCCTGCTTCTTTTGAAGAAATAAAATAATCTTGCATTTGAGAGGAAAGGAAATTTTAACATCTGAAAATTTTGATTGCCTGAATACTTTTTGTAACTCCTGAAGTTGGCCAAAGTGCTGGTAGTAATGCCATATTTAGCCTGAGCTCCTGTCAAGGAGAAATGATCTTTGGCCTCATTGCCACTCTGTGGAAATGCTTCTGTGTGGTTATCTTGTAGGGATTTAGTTTGATTTGACAGGTACCCTGCCAATTGTGCCATCTTCTGGAACAACCAGGAGCTGGGTTAACACTTGTAACTGCATAGCATTGCAAAGATTATGTTTGAAATTTGACACCTTTTCTACCAGGAAGGTAGATAAGTTTTAATCACATGAAAAAATATGTTTTTCTCAATGCACAAAATGTCATTTTTGGTATTTTCTAATGCTTTTGAGATGCACTTCTCCTAGGCATGGTCAAGCATTGTGTACCAGCTGATCCCTAATGTACAACAACTGGAAACCAACTTGAGGAACTTTGCTCAGATTATTGAAGCTGATGAGGTGCTATTGTTTGAAAGGGCTACATTCCTAGTAAGTGCTCTAGATTCTTTCTTGCCTCCTGGTGTTAATTTGTGAGGATCCTCATGAGATGGTTGCTTCCATACGTCCTGCCTCCATGGTTATTAATATATGTGCCTAAAGGAGGAGTATCTGTGGAGTATTTGAAAAAAGTAGCTGGAGTTGGATTTCAACTCTCTCTGCCATCGTCCAGGCCTTTGGATATTTGACCCAGTAATGCAGCTGCTCACTTTCTTGTGCATTGTAGTAAATGTACTGTTTTTGTGAGATTGTTAAATTGAGCTTTCCTTCTTGTCACTATAAAAAGTGTCAATTCAGAATCAGGTTTAGTATCACTGGTATATGTTGAGAAATTTGTTGTCTTTGTGGCAGCAGTTCAATGCAATACATAATAGAGGAAAATAAATTACAGAAATATATATACAAACGTTTGTATTAAATAGTTAAGTAAGTAGTGTAGAAAGAGGAAAAAAGTAGGGAAGTGATGTTCATTTGAAGATGAATCCCTGAGTACAGTCCAGTCCCTGGAAGCCAGTGGTTCCCAACCACCGGGCCGCAAAGCATGTGTTACCGGGCCGCGAGGAAACTATATGATTTGGCAATATGAAACAATATGAGTCAGCTGCACCTTTCCTCATTCCCTGTCACGCACTGTTGAACTTAAGACACTCCCCCCCAGGGTTGGCCAGTCTGCAAGAATATTGTCAATATTGAACCCGTCCGTGGTGCAAAAAAGGTTGGGGACCCCTGCTGTAAGCCATCTTGCACTTCCCTTGTCTAATTCAATATGAATTTCTTCTTTTTTTTTAAAGGTTAAGTTTTAAGCCAATGCAACAATTTTTTTTTCTGACTAGCTGCCCAATCTGTACAGAGGTCCTGATTTAGTGTTGATCATTTAAAATATTTTTAATGTCTAAGGGGATCTGTTTATTTGGAAGATCTATCGCTGTATGATGTATTAGATTAAATATTGTTTGCTATTTAATATATTCCTACTATGTCCTGGTATTGTTCATTAAGATTGGCATTTCTTGAGAATGTGAGTCTTTGTAAGAGGGTCGTGGAGGTTGGTGCAGTCTAAAATTGGTAAGGGTTTTCTGTATCTTGAATGAATATTGAATTCAACTGCATTTTATTTGGGTTCGGAGGTTTCAGTCTGTTTAGTTTGACCTACATAAATGTAATGACTGCACTTAAATTTTGAGAATTAGGATGATTTAACTATACAAATTTTTATTTTGTTAAGGAATCCTTACATTTTGTTGCTTCTGACAAAGCTGCATGTACAACCTCTGAGACCTAATGAGGCCTAATGCAAGAATCTAAATTGGGTTAAGCTATCTCCATACTTTCTGAGAGTGGATCTTGTCCTCAGTCCTCTGTGCTTAAAAATCTTTTTTGCTTATTTAGAAAATCTTCTTTTTCCTCCATACACTATTTGGGTATTATATGACAAGAGTGGGAAATATGATGTTTTATTATGCACCAAATATTTAAATGCGATCTCTGATTTATGGCACTTCTTTCTCAGTTCTGCTGTTACATTGTTTATACTTTTCTCCATTATTGCAAGCTGTGCGCTTTTGGTATAACTGGTACAGTGTTCTCTTTCAGTGGAACATTTTAATCTTGATCTTCTGTCCTTTTACAGTGACTGCTTACAATAGCTTCCTCTCTTTTTCAGGTGATCTCCCACTATCAATGTAAAGAACAAAGGGATGCACACAGATTTGAAAAAATCAGTAATATCATTAAACAATTTAAGCTAAGCTGCAGGTAAACTTTTGAAGAACAAGATTTCTACTTGTGTTCACCAAAATGAGAACAAGAAATAAATCAAGTACAGTTTGCTTTAGTCTAGAACATTCTTTGAGGTATAGTGTGGCCGAGAAGCTGAAGAAAGCTTCCTCGGAATGCCATATCTGAGAAGCATTTCTAATTTCATCAGTTGTTTTTTTTTTATATATGTCTTTACCAAGTTGAGTGATTTTTGGGTTTCCCTACCCCAACTCCCTACTTTTAAGTACTGTTTGTAATCCGTTCTGATTTAATAGATACCAAAAAAACCTGATATAGATTGTGTTTCAGACCGACCGTCTAGAACAGGGGCTAATCAACTTTTTTTTATGCCATGGACCCTTACCGTTAACAGGGGTTTGTGGACCCGAGGTTGGGAACTCCTGGTACAGTCTTTGCCTTGCTTAGACTTTGTTCAGGATTTGCTGACCACAGAAGCACAGTACACGTTATAGTGATTATGGGATTCACTGGTCTTGGTTTTCACCATTAAATGTTTATCATTCTGCTCACTTTGTAGTAAACTGGCAGCATCTTTCCAAAGTATGGAAGTTAGAAACTCCAATTTTGCAGCATTCATTGATGTCTTTACATCCAACACCTATGTGATGGTAATCATGTCAGATCCGTCTATACGTAAGTAACCCGGAACTCCTCTTGCTTTCCCAATTTATTCCTTTATACTGTCAGTCATGATATTCTTTAGTTATGGTAAATTACACATTACAGAATTTTATGTAACCTGCGTGACAGATTACTACACACTAACTCCAAAATGAGAGATCACTGTAAGGCACGGAAAACTTACTCAGAGTCAGGTTTAATTTCACCAGCATATGTCATTAAATGTGTTGTGGCAGCAGTACAATGCAATACATAATAGAGAAAAAACATTTAAGTAAATATATGTATTCAATACATAGTGCAAAAATAGAAATAAAATAGTGTGGGCTGATGGGTTTAATGTCCATTCAGAAATCTGATGGCAGAGGGGGAAGTAACTGTTCCTGAATTGTTAAATGTGTGCCTTCAGGCTTCTGTACCTCCTGCTGGTAGTAGTGAGAACAGGGCATGTCCTGGGTGGTGGGGATCTTTAATGATGGATGCCACCTTTTTGAGGCATCGCTTCTTGAAGATGTCCTGGATACTACAGAGGCTAGTGCCCATGATGGAGCTGACTAATTTTACAACACTGTGCAGCTTATTTTGATCCTGGGCAGTACCGCCCTCCACCCCAAATGAGATGGTGATGCAGTCAGTTAATAGGTATACTTTTCAGTAACTTAATAGGTATATTTTTTACAGTTACCCAGGCTTGCTTGCCATTTATTTGCCTACAATAAGATTTTTATTAATTACTGAGATGATGGAAACACACTTTTGTATCCAAAGTGCATATTTGAGGCAGATTGTGGATTTTAGTAATAGTGTCAGAAGGTTTGAGGTTGAATTAGATGACTACCAAGCAGGGAGATTTGACTAAATAGTAACAAGAACAGGAGAATTTATTGTCCTGAACTTCTGTAGATGGATGTGTTTTTTTTAAAAGAACATACAAAAATGTCATAATGCGATCTCCTAAGAGTTATAAAATACACTTTTGCTTTGTATATTTTCTCTCATTATAACTCATTTATTTAAAACTTGTTAACATTTGGAGAACACATCCAACACTTTTCAAATGGTAATTTGTTTAATTTGATTCCTTCATGCTTTCAACATTAGAACTATTGATATTTTATCTGGTTCTTCATTGTATCACTATTATCCAACCATAAAACAATTTGATGGAGGAACTCAGCGAGTGAGGCAGCATCTGTGGAGAGACCTGCCTGACCTGAGATTCCTCCACCAGCTTTTGGTTTTGCTCCAGATTTCAGTGTCTGTTGTCTCGTCTCCATAACTATCCTGCCTTTTTCTTCCATTAACCTAACCTATCAAAATTAAGTGATAGTGCCACAAGGAATTTAGTGTTTTTGTAACAATCCAAGATAACATAGACACAGTGTGCATTGTTTCCTTTAGAATCTAAGAAATTGTTCTCATGAGAATGGCCTAAAATTAAATACAGGTCGACCTTCACTAGTCCGACTACCTGTAATCTGGTTCCTCTGATAATCCGGCACGATTATGCCTAATGTGATCCTTCTGTAATTCGGCATTTTCACTAATCCGGCACTCCTCAGTTCCCAGTGATGCAGGATTAGTGAAGGTCGACCTGTGATTGTTGTAATTATCCATAAATTATTTGTGTGACAATTATTAATGGGACAATAAACCTTTTGAATGTATCTTTCATGAACCTATTCCATTAGATATAGCCCTACTGAAACGATGCTATTCTGGAAACGGTGGGTAAGCTCATCCCTCTGCAATTGGACCTTGGACTTTCTGACTAACAGACCCCAGTCAGTTAAATTACACAACCTCTCCTCCTCCACTCTCACCCTGAGCACTGGTGTGCCTCAAGGCTGTGTGCTGAGCCCTCTTCTGTATTCCCTTTTCATCTATGACTGCGTTCCTGTACATGGTTCTAACTCCATAATCAAGTTCGCAGCCGACACCATGGTGGTTGACCTGATCAGAGGGGATGACGAGACAGCCTACAGGGACGAGGTCCAGCACCTGGCCGCGTGGTGTACCGACAGCAATCTGGCCCTTAACACCCAGAAGACCAAGGAGATCATTGTGAACTTCAGGCACGCTAGGAGCCACACTCACGTCCCCAACAGAGCTGTAGTGGAGCATGTATCAAACTTCAAATTCCTTGGTGTCCACATTTCCAAGGATCTCAGCTGGTCCCTGAACTCCTCCATCCTGATCAAAAAGGCGCAACAGTGCCTTTATTTCCTGCAGGGCATCAAGAAAGCTTACCTCTGTCCCAGGATACTGATGGACTTTTACCACTGTACCATTGAGAGCATACTCACCAACTGCATCTCAGTGTGATATGGCAATTGTTCCGTGTCAGACCACAAAAGCACTCCAGCGTGTGGTGAAAACTGCCCAGCGGATTATCGGCACCCTATTGCCCACCATTGAGAACATCTACCATAAACGCTGCCTGGGCAGGGCGAAAAGCATTATCAAGGATGCATCTCACCCTAACCATGGACTTTTAACTGTCCTCCCATCCGGTAGGCACTACAGGAGCCTCCGCTCCCGCACCAGCAGGCACAGGAAGAGCTCCTTCCCTGAGGCTGTGACCCTGCTGAACCTCACGTCACAGCACTAAGCAGTATTGCACCCATATTGTACTGTCTTAGTACTTTTATATTTGTGTGCTGTAGCACTTACTTGTAAATAACACTATTCTTTGCATTTCTGGTTAGATGCTAATTGCATTTCATTGGCTTTGTATCTGTAGTCGGCACAATGACAATAAAGTTGAATCTGATCTAATCTAAAAGTGATATTGCATAATATATCCCTGTCTGTTTCCATTGGGAACCTTTGATAGCAAATCTGAGGTTCGAAGCTTGTTGCTCTTCGGGCCATCTAGGATATAGCTTTGTCCTGCTGTCACTTCTACTTTTCATTTTATGTATTGCATGTTTATTTGTTTATGCAATTTAACTTGCAGTGTTTCTTTAAATTTTGACAATTGTTTTCTTTCAGCTTCTGCAGCTACACTTATCAATATTCGTAATGCCCGGAAGCACTTTGAAAAGCTGGAGAGAGTGGATGGTCCTAAACATAGCCTTTTGGTTCGCTGAAGGGCATCCTTATAATGGACTAGATATCAAATGGGTGTACAATAACTTGATATTTCCTGATATAATTCTTTATATCGTGTCTGTTTTTGAGTAACTTGCTGCAGTTGTCACATTTTTTGTGACTTTAAACATCTTGCCACGTAATTTGTGTCATTTCTAAATGCAACAGGCCCTGTTCATTCCAGACGCTGCTTCAGTGCTCTCACTGTATTTTAAAAATAGTTTATCTGGTCCTGTCTTAGTGATACTTCATGCAGGATCAGCAACATTTTGAAAAGTGCTCTGGTGATTATGTAATTTCAAGATATTTGTCTTTAAATTCTGCATGCAAAATATGCCGTCTTTCTTTCTGACCTGTTTTCTTTATCCCCGGTTAAAGGGAAGTTAAGCATATTGTATGTGTCTGTGATGAAAACTTTCATATTTGTGATATGACTTTATAGATACAAAGATAATCAGTTGAGTAATATTCATAGTGAGAGTGCTGAAACAAATGCCAGTTACTTTCTTCTGTTTGCACCCCCCTAAAGTTTTTGTTTGTAAAATGTCATTTAATGTGCTGTATACCTTTTTTAAAAATAGTATGTTTTTTGTAAAACCTGCATTATGGGTGGTCTGTTGCATTATTGAATTCTCTATATTCACAGTTGTGCTGGTTTGGGATGAGCTGATGAGACTTCCTATTTTCCTCCTCTTCATACTCCTACAGCGGAAGAGATTAAAAAAAACAATAAATTGTATATCTAACTGGACTATACTTGCACAGTCCTCAACTTGATTTGGCATCAATTCTCTGCCCTTTCCTGTGTGTTTTTTTTTAAAAAATAGTATTTAATAAAATCTATTTCAAAGTCAATTGTGGTGTGTGAACTATATTAGAATTGCTCTCCACTGTTCAATTTGTCAG
The DNA here is from genome assembly GCF_030028105.1 of Mobula birostris. Taxonomy (NCBI): domain Eukaryota; kingdom Metazoa; phylum Chordata; class Chondrichthyes; order Myliobatiformes; family Myliobatidae; genus Mobula; species Mobula birostris. The sequence continues at coordinate 92,435,068 of NC_092379.1, forward strand.
TTGCTCTTTCCAAAGCTTTTAATTGACTGGTGTCTTGCACTTTTTCATAAACAATTTTAATGTTTTGCTCCTGATTTGTTTTGAACCTAAGAATTAACAGATTATTTGACCTATGGATTCATATTCCGTTGCAAGTTCTTGGGATGTTTTTCCGTGTCCTTCCATTTACAAGTATCTCGTGTTTGGTGGAGTCCATTGCATTCTTTCTCGTCCACTGCAACTTAATTTAAAAGGGAAAACATGATACATACAATATTTAAATTATTTCATCAGTAAGAGTGAATATATGAACGAACAGAATTTTGAATTTTAGTTAATACTGATTACTATTACTTGAAATAATAAATCTGGATTGGTGAGAATGCTATTTTGCAGGCAACCTTTAAATTTATTATGAGATGGTTTTAAAATTCTCAAACTACATTTCCTACCAATAAAAATTTAAGAATTATTTTAGTATACAAGCACTGAGAATATCCAGCATAGTTTCAAATTTAAGTTTCTGTGGTGTCACTTTCTAAAAGTTGCAAGAGACTTCCAACCAGCAATATTTGGGGATTTGCAAAGTACCTTCAGACATAATCTATTTGTTTACAGCACCCACTGACAGAAATGCATGTAATCTAATTTGGTATGGTTCTACCATTTCCTGATCTCCATATGAATCGGTTATACAAAGAATGCAGACATTTTTTCAAAGTACCTATAAAATAAATGTGCAGAATCCCCTTGAAGAGTTACTTTCACTAAAGTTTAGTTCTGCCAAAGTTATTTGTGACATTATTATAGTCATTATATTCACTTCAGTGGCATGATATTGTTGAGTTTTTTTTGCAGATCTCATAATTGGAACCATCCTGAGCTGTTCTATTTCCCTTCCCATTGTTGAATTACACAGGTGTGCAAATACCTGCTCTTCAGTTCAATGTTTGAATGAAAGGGCCTTCCCATGACAGTAAATTAAATTTAACCTTTAAAGCACAAGAGGAGGGTAGCCAAAATCAAAACTAGTCTGATAAAGCCAAAATCCTGCTTCTGTTAATCTGAAAAAGTTTTTTTAATGACTGGAGAAATTAAATGTAAATAGCCTGATATATAATTAGAAAGGCTTTAAACTATGAGAGTATTAGAAGGAATCTTGCTGAATTTAAATGAAATCACTCTTGCAAGCTTGCTGTTCAACTGAATACCTGGCTATGAGGGCTGCAGTGAAGCATCTTTTGATTTTGATCACAAGGTTTTGAGAGGAATGACCATATTTTAAAAATAATGGGAGTACAGAGCATTGATTTCACTGAGATCATAAAATTCTAAAAGCTTATAAGTTCAGTGCTTTGTTTTCTTCTGATAAACCAGATAATGTCAGGATAATGTTGCCCATTTTTTATTGGGCAAAAAAAATTCAATTATGGAACATGGAAGTTTAGAATTCTTAATTGGAGAGCTATACTGGCATTTTTGTGGTGTGAACTGAAGTCTTGAAAGTGCAGGGTGGCTGTGGCATTCTCTATGGAGAATGAATCACTTGAAATTTCAGGTATTTGACCTAGTAGAACTAAAGCAATGTTAGAAATGAAATGTTTAAATTTGCAAGGGAGGCATTGGTAAAACGACAGTCTACAGTCGGATGAGAAGAAAGATTCAATAACACAAAGTGGGTGTGTTTTTCAATCCTTTGATTACATTGATTCTCTTGAACAGCATAAATACAGGAAAATTGAATAATGTAAACAAGGTTTGAAGAGATTACTTTTCTAGGAATTGATAGCTTGAGAAACATATTTGATAAGGCCCATGTTTCTGGCAACAAAGTCCATTTCAATCTCAAAGTCACATTATTAATAATTGTCAAAATTTAGCAATGGGAATAGTATCTGCTCTACCTTCTCCCCCCACCCCCCCCCCCCCAGCCTGGTCCTCAAGTCTACACGTCAGACCAATTGAAATGAGTGCTGTGGACTTGCCAATCAATCCACTCATTAATGACTTTGTCATTTTATTTGGCTGTGATCCTTGTCACCTTGGCCTCATTGCTAGTGTATCTGGTTTTGTAATCTGTAATATGCTGCAATTTAATTACCTACTATAGATGTGACATGAAAAAGTCAAGTAGAGTCAAACACTTGTAGTTTATTCAAGGACACTTTGTAGATTGCCTTAGAACTTCCTAAAGTAATTTTGCAGCCCAGATTCTGGAAATATAATAAAATAATTGTTCAAAATTTCTACAACTTTTGGATTTATTTTTGAAACATTAAATGTTTTACGGATGTTGCCTGAGTGTATCCAGCCTTTACCTTGTCATTCAAAGTGATTAGAAATTGAATGCAAGTTAGTGCAAATAAAGTTCTATCCTTGCCATGCACTACCTCCTGAAAGCTTATAGATCTCAAACTACGTCACACTCACCACTGGTGCTGCCCCAGGGCTGTGTACTCAGCATTTTGATGACTCATGACTGCACTGCCGGATCCAGCTCAAGCTGCATCATCAAATTTGCTGATGATACAACAGTGTTGCCATATTGGCAACAACGATGAGTTGGAAACAGAAGGTAGAGAGGCTTATCAAATGGTGTAAGAACAACGACCTGAGTTTCAACATGGACAAGACAAAATAGATGATTGTGGACTTCATGAAAGTGCAGGTGGACCACACTCTGTTACACATCAATGGCGCTTCTGCGGAGGGAGTGAAAATTACAAAGTTTCTTGGTGTGCACATAATGGACGACCTACCCTGGACCCACAGCAGCTCAAATGTTGAGAAATCCTAGCAGCATTTACACTTCCTGAGGAGATGAGGCATGCAAGGCTCCCCACACCCCTGCTAACAACTTTCTACAGAAACACCATCAAGAGTGTCCTATCTGGCTGCATCACTGTGTGGTACAGAAGCTGTGAGACATCAGACTGCAAGACCCTACAGAGGATATTAAGAACCTCTGAGGATCATTGGGTCTCCTTTCATCCTATTTATGACATTTACCACAAGCATTGTTCACAAAGGGCCCAAAGCATTGTTGAGGATTCCTACTACACATCCCACAATTTGTTTGACCATCGACCATTGACCATCAGGAAGGAGGTACAGAAGCATCAGGGTTAGGATTCCCAGACAGGGTAACAGCTACTTCCCTCAGACTGTGAATCTAATGAATACCCTGCCATCACAGAGTTCTCATCACTAGGTTAGCAAGCTGTTTACGGTATTTTCTGTTTACCTTTGCTGCACACTTCACATGCATTTTTAATATATTTTATTAACTTAGTGGTAATATTTTGTTTTATGTACTATGTGTGATATATGTATTGTGTGTGCACCATGGTCCGTAGGAATATTGTTTCGTTGGGTTGTATATAAGCACAGTCAGATAACAGTAAACTTGAACTTGAGGTGTGAAGATGAGACATTGAGGAAGTAAAAGAGGTGTACAATTCTAAGATTTATCTTGTGAAGATTGGTGAGAAATTCTGAGAAGTTTATGAAGACAATATGCTTCTCACAAAACATCAGAGAGAATAGTAAAGTTGATTGCAAGATCAAGGAATCTCAGTTCATCTGAGGAGGTCAAAATGAGACATTAATGTTAGATGATATTTCAACAAGATATGATGCATCTGTGTAGAACAGATGTTACAATAGTACCTCTGTGAAAATCACAGTGTGTGTGAAAACTTCAGTCATATTTATAGATTCATTTTGAAAAAGGAAGTTATGTAGCAAATGTAATAATGACTTTAAACAAGAATGGTTACTTTAAGGTTGTAGCCCATGTAGAGATTATAATATTGGACTAACCACCTAACCACTCTCCAGCAGAAGGATTATTTGTAGGAGGGGTTTTTTTGGCACAGGAACCCTTTAATAAGCTAGATATACTTTATTTAAGATTTTTTGTGTAAGTTTGCAAATTCTACATTGAACTTTATTAAATGTTAAGAACCTGTTTAACACACACAATTTATAGCATCCAAACTCAGATACTCCTAAACACAAAGATATTATCACTTGTTTTTATTAGAACAAATGTATTGGGTCTTGCTAATGGTCTGATAATGTCTCTGGGCTGGTGAAGGTAGGTATGACTTTTGATAGACCATAAGGCCATAAGACAGAGGAGCAAAATTCGGTCATTTAGCCCATCACATCTACTCTGCCATTTAATCATGGCTGATTTATTATCCTTCTCAACTCCATTCTCTGGTCTTCTCCTTGTAACCTTTAATTAGCTTACTAATCAAGAACCTAGAAAATTCCGCTTTAAATATACCCAAATGACTTGGGCTCAATAGCCACCTATGGTAATGAATTTCACAGATTCACCCCCCTCTGGCAAAAGAAATTCTCTCTCATCTCTGTTCTTGTTGTATAGTCAGAATGGAATAATAATGGATTGATTATGGCTTGTTATGTTTAATTGTATGTATTGGTTTTAATGAAAATAGAATATTGTTTCCTAATTCTTGAGCTTTAATGTAATGAAAGGAGAAATGATAATATCCTATGTTAACCTAACTCCTAACGTGCTATTACTCATGAAAAATGGACTATTTAAAATTTTATGCTGGATGGATCAAGTTTTTAAGATAATGAATTTGTCTTTGATTTTGAAAGTGAAATAACACCTATGCTCATACACTTTATTTGCCCTTTGAATGCACATTAAATGATCAGTAATGTGGATAAACGCTGCATTAAGCTCCTGGTTTGGGTAATTTGCCATAATGGTATAGATTAAATAGATTATAATGCCCATATTTTGCTGACAAATAGCCTTTGGTTGTTATTTTGTGATTTGGTAATAAATTGCAACTTAGAAACATTTTTTCATCAAAGGTTAACAAAAAGTACATACTTGATTCAGAATCAAAGTTGTGTTTTAGCAGAATCCCAAATAACAGTTAACTTCAAGGAAATTCAAAAGGTGCTAATGAAATCATATTCTATCGCAGGTTAACACACATCAGCAATGAATGGAGAGAATACCAAGTACCCATATTTTTGGTGGCATGCTGACTGATTATTTTAATTTTGGAGGTTAGAATCTGAGTTTCAAAGTTCAAAGTGGCAAATTCCATAAATTCCCATCTAAGGTCAGGTGTAATGAATCTATGTTAAAACCCAGCCTTCAGAGTGCTACATTAGTGAAAGTAGGTTACATCATTTTCAAGACAGTATCAAATCTATACGAAGTTACAAGCCTTTGGGCAACTCTCCTTGCATTTTACAATATGGGGCTGCTGCAGCAATTCTATATAGGTGCAATGCTAAGATACTTAGTCTTTTGAACCTGAACTGCTTAATCAGGAACATCCTGATCCAATGCACATGCTAAATAAAAGCTCAAACTCCTTAAATTTATTTATGTTGTCTCTGGACTTATCTATGTGGTTAACTCTTTACTGCCCTCTGAAATGGTCTAGAAGAATGTGCAATTCATATGGAGCAATTAGGCATCGATCATTAAAGCTGCCATTTACTTTTCTCAAATGTAACAAACAAAATATAGGGTTCCAAAGGAAATTACAGATAAATCTATTATGGTTACCAACCGAGCTTGCTTGCAGAACCTTAGTTAGTTGTCATGGTTACCGACTGGATTTGATTAAGTAGAAATCAATTTTCCCAAAATAGCATTCTAATTGGATCTATTCATTGAAGAGTGATTAAATAAACCTTTAATTACTGCCGGATAAATGAACCTATCTTTTGTGTCAGTATGCGATCATAATTACCAAAGTTTCTCATTTTTCTTTTATTGAAAATTTATAAAAAATGAAGACTTAAAGTGATAAATGAAAAGCAAAAAAAACTGCAAAGCCCTGGAAGTCTCAAATAAGGACACAAATATTGGAAATAATCAGTACATTAGGTAGTACACATGAAGAGAGAAACAGTATTAATATTTTAAGTTGGTGACCTTTCTTAAGACAACAATTGGTAGGTGATTAAGAATCAATCATTTTAATGAAAGTGATAAAGTGAAGCTAAATATATAACTTTATGTAGTTTTTCCTAACTCTTCTGATTAGGTGAGTCTGATCTTTTTCATTGATGAAAAGACATGATTGCCATACAGACCTGTGTACTGAATGAAATTTACTGTATTTCTCTTTTCACAGTCTGATTTCAGATTCAACCTGTTCCTTATCGAGTAATTAGGATGGATGGGAAAGGAGAGAAATAGAGAGATTCATCTAGACATAAATAGGCTCTGTTATGGAGAGTTATTCTTGCTATAGGCAGCTACAGGAGATGTGAGTGTAACTCTATATAATAATCCTTCCACCGAAACTAACTTAATGTAATAGAGTAAGACTAGTACAGAAACTGGACTGCCAGAGAGCAAAAAATTTGAGGTAGGCTTTCAATTCAAATACCACAAATGCAATGAAACATTTATTGTTAGGGTGTAGTGACGGTGATAAAGGATGCAAAAAGAATCAGTGGGAGTAATGAGGAATTCAGTACTTGGTGTAAGGAAGTAGAGATGATAATAAGGAGAAGTAATTATATAAGGAAATGAATTATAGAACAGTAATTATATAAAAATGGCTATACTGGGTTATACAGTTGGTAAAATTCAGATGAGTTTATTGTGATGTACACAAAGGTGTAATGAAATGTCTTGCTTGTATGAAACTCAGAGAGTAAACAATATGCAGTGTTTCACCAGATTGATTACTGGGATTTCTTTTTGTGAACAGATGTTCAAGCAGATTTGGTCTGTATGCTTTAGAATTTAGAAGGAGAAGTGATATCATTAAACTATTAATATTCTTGACAAAGTTGCTGTAGAAAGGAAATTTCAACCAGTGTCCCGAAACAAGGGTTACTATCTCAAAATAAGTGTTTGGCTATTCAGGATACCGGTGGCTCCTTGGAATTCCATACTGGAGGCCCAGTCTCTGATTACAGTATATTCAAGGCAGACTGATAGATTTTTATGCTTGAAGATAATCAGTGGATATGGGGATAGTGGGGTCAAGTGAAACTGAGGTTAGCTATCAGCCATGATCTCACTGCATGCCACAATGGGACAATTGATCTGCTCTTATGGCAGTGAATCAGGCTGCAGGAGCAGTGTAAGCAAACGGCAAGGGGATATACAGGGAAACAATGGTACGATCATGCAAAGATGGTGACAAAGGATCCAGCAGGGCTGTGAGGATGCATTAATGGCTGTGTCAGTAGTGAAAGAAGGCACTAATGTTGATGAGGGTTGTGTAGTAAAATGAAAAAGCAATAGTAGATATAGCTATGGTGAATGGAGGCAGTGTTAGTGAGGAAGCATAATTTTAAGGTCATTGGAAGAAAATGTAGGGGGGATGTCAGGGGTAAGTATTTTTTAAGTGTGGTGGGAGGGTGGAATGTACTGTCAGGGGCACTGGTAGAGGCACAGATATTAGAGACATTTAAGAAAGTTAGGCAATGGATGGTAGAACAAATTGAGGGTTATATGGAAGGGGAGGGTTAGATTGGTTTGGGAGTAGGTTAAAAGTTTGGTAGCATGTCACAGGCTGGAAGACCTGTACTGAACTGAAATGTTCTATGCTTCTGTTAGTGACAAGAGGTGTGCATGTGTGCAATGAGGTAATTATGTATGCTAATTGGTGGTGCAGAATAGTATGGGGCGACAATGCTGCGAACTGATGTACCATCCATGGAAGCTTGTATGGCCGGACATAGACTGGCATTTGTTAGAGGTAAGAAGGAAAGAAAGATATAAAACAGATTTGGTAAATGCATTTAACTGTCATGTGATGGAAAAGTATAGTGATTATACTCACATTTATACGAATGGTGCGAAGGAACCTGAAACAGGAGTGACAGGGTTTGGGGTGGTAATACCAGCAAAAGAAATTGGAATCAGCAGAAGAACATCTAATAAGTTAGGGGTGTTTACAGTGGAGATGCTGGCAGTGTTGGTTGCGTTGCAATGGGTGCAGAAAGCCAGACAAGCCAAAGCATTGATATGTTCAGATTCATCCTCAGTTCTAGCAAGTTTAAGGTCTTTTCGCACAAACAGTCGGCAAGATGTACTTTATGAAGTCCTTCAGTTAGTTACAAGAATTGCAAATCAGGGAAGTCAGGTAAAATTTCTATGGGTTCCAGCACATGTAGGAGTGAAGGGGATTGAGAGGGTGGATGAGTTGGCAAAGAGGGTGTTAAAGAAAGAAAATATGGAAATACACATTAGTATCAGTAAAGCAGAGTTTAAGTGTGTAATCTGGGAAAAAGTCAACCGAATGTGGCAAGAAAGATGGGACAGGGAGGGGAAAGGGAGGCATTTATATCAAATACAAAAGAGTGTTGCAGTTACTAGGGTAGGTAATGGAAACAGAAGAGAGGAAATTGTGTGGACTAGGTTAAGGCTGGGGCATTGTGCATTAAACAAAACATTGAAAATGATAGGGAAACACCAGACAGGATTGTGTGAGGAATGTCAGGAAGAGGAGTCAGTAGAACATGTAGTTCTGAGTTGCAGGAAGTATGGGATACAGAGAGAGATGATGAGAAATAAATTAAGGGAGTTGGGGATGCAGGAATTCTCATTAAAAGGGTTGCTGGGCATGGGTGAGAGAGCACAAGTCCGGGTATTTTTAGCATTTTTAAGGGGTACAGGGGTTTTTTTTTTATAGAATATGACGAATAAACAGGAATAGGATACTAGGATGGTCAAAGATGGGAGGGTGGTGTAGGTTTGTATGTATATATATATATATATATATATATATATATATATATATATATATATATGTGTGTGTGTGTGCGTGTGTGTGTGTGTGTGTGTGAGAGAGAGAGAGAGATTGGGTGAAGGGATTTAGAATGTATGTCTAGTGCACATTCTGGAGCAGAGGGTGCCGGTAATGCACCATCAAGCTGGATGCCAACCGCCGTAAAACAAGATACAGACAGACAGAACTGATGCACCAGTAATGGTAGTGAAAAAAGAACAGTAGTGTAAGGGTGAGGAGGGGCGAGACAGTGGTGTAAAGAAACGGGCGAATCACGCAAGTAGGTCGGTGAAGCCGGGTGCAACAGTGGTGTAAGGAGGCAGTGATAACGACAGAGAAAACTGCAGTAATGTAGAGGTTGCAGATTTTGACAAGGGGTACAGCAATTTTGGAAGAACGTGACGAGTACATTAATGCCGGGGATAAGTCAGGGGCCTGTGACTGTGACAAGGACTGTTACAGGGGTGGTGGTGCGGTGTAGCTCTGGCACCAACAGGCAATAATGAGAAGAGGAGTTGAGGTGCTGGAAGGGGTTAGCGATGGTGATTGCGGATGCAACAGAAGCGTGAGAGAGCAACAACTGTGGTGGTAAGATGATGGACTAGTGGATAACGAGGGTTTTAAAAGTGTAAGGGCGATGTACTGTTGCAACGATGGCTATAGGGAGTGTATCAGTGATGTAAGGGGGCAGTGACAGCCGTAGACGGAGGCAGTGGTGAGCGAGGAGACGGCAGGGCAACTCTGGCCCTGCACTGACTCTGCGCACTGCGGGCTGACGCATCTCCCGAGCGCACGCCGCAGCAGACAGCGGGCAGGAGCAGGTCGCAACGAAGGTAAGCAAGCTGACTTCCTCGGGGGCGGGGACCAACCCGATCCGTCCGCCACGGGGCAGAACAAAAAGCAAGCCCATGCAAACGGGACAAAATATTTCGATGTAAGCGAGCATCAATCTCTCAGCGGCGTTGGAGGCAGACCGGTGTACAGGCATTATCCCGGGGAAGGTGAGCTTGGATGGGGATCTCTTCCGATGCCTACTCTGGGGCTGATAACAAATTCCCTCGATTGGGTGTGCTGGGTGGAGGCTGAGGATGTTGTGTTAACTTAGACCGTTTATATTTCCCAATTTTGCTGCTAGCCGTGGAACTCCGCAGTTAATTCCTCAATTGGTAACAATCTCTGCAAATTTCGGATCGAGAATTTGTTCATTTGTGGCTCAGGCTGAAAGGGGTAGCCAGCTGCAGTGAGCCCGGCTTTGGATGCAGAAAACCACTAGTCTTCGTGCCGTGCGCGGCCGGATAATGGCCAACACAAAAGGCAGCTTTGTATGTGACCTGCCCCTTGCACATCAATTCCTCTATTTTATTATCCCGTTTATTCCAGATTGTCGGTTCCAAGGAGTTCCTAGGCGACGTCATCGAATGAAAATTCCACAGGAGGCTGATGACAAAATGAGCGCAGATACAGAAGGTAGTTGACAACGCCAGCCTTTGGCTACTGTGCTTCTTTACGGCATTACGTCCGAATTTCCCCCTGTTTGTCTGTGAGGGGAATCGGGAACTGTCCGTACCGCAACGGAAAATTCCGGAGAAGCGCCAGTAACATGCAAACCCTGTGTGGAAATGGATTCTTCCATCTTAGCACCCTTGTCAGAATCAGTGATACGGAAATAACGTGTAAATTTTCAGCACTGTCTCGCACACCTGTGGTATTGGGGCGGTGGGAGAGGCATTGATCTTGATGGGTGGGGTGGTAAAGGTGGCAGAAGAAAGGTTTATTAATCGTCCCCTTGTGTCTCATAATACCAATTCTCCAAGACTAAAGCTTTCACATAATGGTTGGTGCTGGATACCAAAAGAGGAATTTCTAGAATGCCTATGAGAATGCTCTAAAAAGCAGCTCCTTATTAAACCCACGAGGGGATCAACTATTCTGGATTGGGCATTGTGGGATGAACCAGAGTTGATTAGCGAGCTGAAGGTAAAAGAACCCTTAGGGGCAAGTGAACGTAATAAGATCGAATTCACCTTGAACTTTGAGAAGGAGAAGCTAAAGTCAGATGTATCAATATTACAGTGGAGTAAAGGGAATTACAGAGGCACGAGAGAGGAGTTGGCCAGAATTGATTGGAAAAGAACACTGGCAGGGAAGACAGCAGAGCAGCAAAGGCTGGAATTTCTGGAAGCAATTCGGAAGGCACAGGATGTATACATCCCAAAGAAGAAGAAGAAGTATTCTAAAGGCAAGATGGCACAGCTGTGGTTGTCAAGAGAAGTCAGAGCTAACATAAAAGCCAAAGAAAGGGCAAATAATAGAGCACAAATTAGTAGGAAGTTAGAGGTTTGGGAAGCTTGTAAAAACCAACAGAAGGCAACTAAAAGTCTTTAAGAAGGTAAAGAAAGTAAGCTAGCCAATAATATTAAAAAGGATACCAGAAGTTCCTTCAGATGCATAAAGTGTAAAATAGAGGCAAGAGTGGATATTGGACTGCAGGAAAATGATGCTGGAGAGGTAGTAATCAGGGACAAGGAAATGGAAGATGAACTGAATAAGTATTTTGCATCAGTCTTCACTGTGGAAGACATTAGCAGTATGGTGGAAGCTCTAGGTGTCAGGGGTCATGAAGTGTTTGAAGTTACCATAACTAGAGAGCAGGTTCTTGGGAAACTGATAGGTCTGAAGATAGATAAGTCACCTGGACCAGATGGTGTATACCCCAGGGTTCAGAAAGAGGTTGCCAGTTAGCCTGATCTCAGTGGGTGGGAAGATGTTGGAGTCGATTACTAAGGTGAACACTCAGGGTACTTGGAGACACATAGTAAAATTGGCCATAGTCAGCATGGTTTCTTCAAGGAAAATCTTGCCTGACAAATCTGTTGGAATTCTTTGAAGAAATAACAAGCAGCATAGGCAAAGGAGAATTAGTTGATGATGTGTACTTGGATTTTCAGAAGGCCTTTGACAAGGTGCCACACGTGAGGCTGCTTAACAAGCTATGAGCCCATGGAATTAAGGACAGATTCTAGCATGGATAAAGTGGTGGCTGATTGGCAGGAGGCAAAGAGTGAGAATAAAAGGAGCCCTTTTTGGTTGGCTGCTGGTGACTAGTGGTGTTCCACTGTGTGGGACTGATTCTTTCAGTTGGAGCCCTTTCTGGTTGGCTGCTGGTGACTAGTGGTGTTCCACTGTGTGGGACTGATTCTTTCAGTTGTCTGTCAGTGATTTGGATGATGGAATTGATGGCTTTGTGGCCCAGTTTGCAGACAATATGAAGATAGGTGGAAGGGAAGGTAGTTTTGAGGAAGTACAGAGGCCAGAGAAGGACTTAGACAGATTAGGAGAATGGGCAAAGAAGTGGCAGATGGAATACAGTGTTAGGAAGTGTATGGTCATGAACTTTGGTAGAAGAAATAAAAGATTTGACAATTTTCTAAATGGAGAGAAAATACAAAAAGCTGAGGTGCAAAGGGACTTGGGAGTCCTTGTGCAGGATTCCCTAAAGGTTAATTTGCAGGTTGACTCTGTGGTGAGGAAGACAAATACGATGTTAGTATTCATTTCAAGAGGATTAGAATATAAAAGTAAGGATGTAATGTTGAGACTATACAGCCTTGGTACTGTGTCACTTGGAGCATTATGAGCAGTTTGGGGCCCCTTATCTTAGAAAGGATATGCTGAAACTGGAGAGGGTTCAAAGGAGTTTCACGAAAATGATTCCAAGTTTGAATGGCTTGTCATATGAAGAGCTTTTGATGGTTCTGGGCCTGTGTTCACTAGAATTTAGAAGAATGAGGGATGATCTAATTGAAAACTATTGAATGGTGAAAGGCCTTGATAGAGTGGATGTGGAGAGGATGTTTCCTATGGGGTGGGAGAGTCTAAGACCAGAGGACACAGCCTCAGAATAGAGGGGCGTTCTTTTAAAATGGAGATGAGGAGGAATTTCTTTAGCCAGAGAGCAGTGTGTCTGTGGAATTCTTTGCCACAGGCAGCTATGAAGGCCAAATTTTTATGTATATTTAAGGCAGAGGTTGATAGGTTTTTGATTGGTCAGAGTATGAAGGGATATGGGGAAAAGGCGGGAGGTTGGAGCTGAGAGCCATGATGAAATGGTGGAGCAAACTCAATGGACCAAATTGCCTAATTCTGCTCCTTCATCTTATGGTCTTAAAATCCTTGTGTTCTGTTCCGTACTCCAGGCTGAATGAATATTTCAGAGTTAAGTTTTTTTCAGACAGGGCAATTATCGTTATAGATACAGGGTAGGCAGCAGCAGTGATTCAATTGTACGGCAGAACTGGCTCAAGGAGATGGCACAACACCTGCCTCTATATTTATATGAGGGACAATGAAAAAATGCTTAATTTATTTCAGTAACATGTTTGTGGAGAATCTGGTTGGAGCTAACAGAAAATACATATGGTATGTGTAGCAGGTTGCTGAGATAGATTGGATGAAATAAAATGTGGAATGCATTGAAACAGCAAACATGTTGGCATGAAGAGTGGGATAATAGGGTCCCATAATTGATCTGGAATGTGGTAATGTATGTAGCTTTCATAAAATGTTCAACAAACAAAATTAGAAATAGTCAATGCTGCCAAAAATGGAATGGCCTTCAAAAGGACAGTCTGTTTATGATGGTGGGCAAAAAAACTGGCAGATACTTCATTTTAAGTACGTAATCAAAATATTAAGTAGGGATTATAAGAAAGTTAGTTGCACATTACTGATATTATTCGTTCAGTTTCAGGAAGTGCAAGTCGCAGGCATTTATTGCCCATCCCTGACTGTCCTGAGAAAGTGACAGTGAGCCACCACTGTGGTCCCTCAGCTGAAGGGACTCGCGTGTTGCTGTCACGGCAGGCATTCCAGGATTCAGAGTCAGTGGTAAGAATGGCATTACGTTACAACGTTAGGAAGGTGTGTGACTTGAGCTGAAGATGTGATATTTGGAGGGGAACTTGCAGGAGGTGGGGTTCCCATGTGCCTGCTATGCTGGAGGTCACGGGTTAGCAGGGCGCTGCTGCAGCAGCCTAGGTAAGAGAATGGAGTGCCTTTTGTAGATGCACACAATGTGACCACTGTCTGATTCTGATGCAGTGGATGTTTAGGATGGCGGATAGAATGTCAATCAAGTAGACTGCTTTGTCCTAGGTAGTTTTGGAGATTTTTGAGGGTGTTTGGAACTGTTGACATCCAGATGGTGAAAAATATTGTAAATTGTATGATTACTGGTTACATACAGCTCATAGCTGACAGAACATTCAAATAAGTCTCAACTCGTTAGCAGTCATAAAACAAATGAATAAATTTCTGAAATACTGAAGAGAACACTATGGATTAAGGGATAACAATGGGGTGAGTTTTATTGCACGTCAATTGGAACTAAAGGGGATGGAGTTAGTGATTCAGATATATTTAACACGTGTACATTGAAACTAACACACTCAAGGATATGCTGCAGCAGCCCACAAGTGTTGTCACACATTCCAGCCCCAATGTAGCGTGTTCACAATGTTCAGCAGAACAACACAAACTGCAGCTGCGGCAACAACAACAGAACAAAACAAGACAACAGCAAAGCGGCCCCCTTTTCCAGCCTTCTACCAATTTTCTCCCTCTCTTGGTTCATGGTTGCTAAATTAGTTGGAAATTTTTGAGGTTTCAATCAGTAAAGTAAGTAAGATGCATTTGGATTTTCAGAAGGGTTTCAGTAAAATTATTAATTGAAGTTAGAGTGTGTGGCATTGAGAATAACATACCGGTGTGAACTGAGGGTTGGGCAGGGGCCAGGACACCGGAAGAAGGAATGAAAGACTGATTTTTGAGTAGGGAGTTTGTGATTAGGAGAGGGACCACAGGAATCAGGTTGGTGGTTCACCTGTTAATCTAAATCAGTGATTTTGTTGAGTAATTGATCCAAATTCACTGGTAATTCAGAGCCATGAAGTAGTGGAGCTGTGAGCAAATTGCATAGAAACTATAAGGGGATACAGGCAGATGAAGGAAATAAGCAAGGACAGGACAGATGAAATAAAATGATGCCGTACACAATGGGATACAAGTAGAAAATGTGAACATTGTGTGGTTTGTTTCCTCAATGTAGACCTCATCCCTGCACTACACTAGATTCAGAGATGTCTAAGTGAATTGCTGCTTCACTTGGGAAGACTGTGAAGGTTCATGGATGGTAGGGAGGGAGGAGTAAAAGGGCAGGTAATGTGCCTCCTGTAATTGCATGGGAAAGTGCTGTAGGATGAGGAGCGATCAGTTGCAAAGAGTGGGCCAGAGAGTTATGAAGGGAATGGTTATGTTGAGATTCTGAAGGGGCAGAAGAGGCATGTCTGGTGGTGGGATCTTGTTGGAATTGAGGAAAGATGTGAAGGATGATCTGAATGCAGAGGCTGGTGGGGTGGAAGGTAAGGAGCAATGGAACTCTTTCATTGATCTGTCCATTGTGGGTAGAGGCGCAGGAAATAGATGATATGCAGTGAAGGGCTCTGTTCACCACGGCCAAGGGCAAGCCTCGACGTAGTGAGAAAGAAGACATTTCAAACACACCTGTGTGGCAAGTTTCATCATCAGAGCAAATATGGTGAAGATGGAAGAACTTGGAGAATGCAATGGAGTCCTTGCAGGAGACAAGTTGGGAGGAAAGATGATTACGTTTGATGTGGGAGACTATAGATTTATAAATGATGTTTGTGGCTTGTCTGTCCTTGAGAAGAGAAGCAGAAGGAGTAACACCACCCTGATGCCTGTGGTAATCCTCTAGTCACAAACTGCCTGCTCAAAAATGAGACTTTCATTCCTTCTTTCTGTTTCCTGGCCCCTGCCCAACCCTCAATTCACATCGGTACATTACTCTAACTTCAATTAATAATTTTATTGAAAGCCTTCTGAAAATCCAGCTGCATTGTACCAGCTCTACTTGTTGAAACCTTGTTGAAGGTGAGATTTGGGGTGAAAATTGGAAGCAAAGGTAATGAAAATTTTGAATTCTGTATGAGTCTAGGAAACGGCATTGTTGCTGATGTACTTAAGATAAATTAGTGGGGGAATGGGTCCATGTATCCCATCAAAAGTGCCCGTGCAAGTTCCATATCTGTACCTTTGACCTACAGAAATTAAGTAGAGTTGAATGAGAAGTTGTTGAATGTGAGGATGAATTCATCCAGACAAATAAGTATGTTGGTAGAGAAAAACTGTTTGGACCTCTATTCAAAGAATAGGGTGGGGTTGGGTGTTTACCCTCAGACCCTCCTGATATGGGCTGGAGATAGAGAGGTATTGTATCTCCAGTATGTGCATTTCTGCCAGAAGTTGGGTTCTATCTTGCTGATTATTTGTAATGCTGCCATGTTGAGTATCTTGCTTCAAAATTATAGCTCTTGAATCCTAGTCCTGGTCATTTAACATAACAGGAAAAGGAATGTTTCCTATACTAACTTAAGAGCACTTCTTATTTCTCTCTAATCAAAAAATTAAGATTGTAATCTTGTCCTCTATTCTTCAATCAGCTATGTATCTAGGTCTGTCTAATATGTTTTCTGTTTTATGAATGACTGTTGTGCTGCTTTAAAATAACTTTTAAAACCCTATCTATTGCATGGCCACTATCAGTCATACATGATTTGCCTCTAACAAGTCTGCATATTGATTGTCTAATGTTATTCTGCAACTGAGAACTAATTTTGTTTTTGACACAGGTCAGAAGTAGCTCTCCCATTACTGATTTGCTGGACTGCTTTTACCATTTATCCTCCTCTTTTTCTCCAGAGTACAGTACTCCAGTTTATTCTAAATTATCCCAAAGTTATTCTAAAAGCTAATCCATCTCCTTGTCTGCATGGATTATTGTAGAGTACTGGCGATGCAGATGCAGTTTAGTCTTCACTTTAATGCTTTGCATTTTATTCTTACTTTCATGTAGTGTTATATTTTTTATAATTAAGTTAAATTAGCAAATCATAATGTTGATGAATATAAAGGTAGAGTTGATTGGATTGTAGAAGCGTAGACTGAGGAGATGGGGAATGCAAGACAGACATTACTAATGGAGGGTGTAATTATTATGTAACAGATTTACATAGACTTTATTGATGTCAACATGTGAATTTAAGATTTTAAAACAGCTAATGAAGCACAAAGGGATGGATTCATTACTTTGCTTGACTGGCTGATAGTTATTTGAGTTGCTGAAATTGTTAACAGCAGCTTTGTACTGAAACGAGCTCCTTTAAACAGATATATATATATTTGTCTGCAGGACTTGATCTCTTGTTGAGTGAATGCTGGTAAGAGCAATGCACTGTGATTCAGTGGTTATAGCCTCATGCTGTAGTAAGGGATGAGGTATGAATGGGAAGGGGAACTGCTGTTGGGATGAAATTAAAAACTATTATAGAGACATTTTCAAAATGCTGTCACATGCAAATCTCCAATGCTTCGTCCTTCACATGCCTAGCTTATGGGAAGAGGAAATGTTGCACTGATATTAACAAAAAGTTAATTTGATGACCTATCTGTTGGAATTCTTGGAGCGATAAACAAATGAATTCCATTCATCTGCTTCAGGACTCATAAACTGATATCAAAATAGGAAGTTCTCGTGTTCAGTAACATGAAAGGAATCCCATGGATTAGAAAATGATATTACTAATCTCAAATCAATGTTGTAGGTTTGCTCATTAATTTCATTCCATAGCATCTTCCCACACATACTGTACCTTGTCCTTTACTATGAGACGGACCAAGACACATCTGTATAGTTACTACTTGGCAAATTATATTAACTGATCTTGATGTGATGGCTTCTGCACTAGGGAAATCAAATGGAGATGCAATCATTTGCTATAGAAGTCCACGCAGCTTACAAATATGACCTCGAGTGTTTGATCACTTCTTATTTTTGTTCTCTATGCCACTCCTTTTGTCCTCTTACATGAGTTTTTAAAAATAAAGATTCAGTGGAAACACATGGAATACTGGATCATGTTTTGATTTAGACATTTAACAACGTTCTGCACAGTGTCTCAAGTTCCACTTTCCAGTCGGTTTGTGCAGTTAGCAGGTGTTAGCATCTTTTCTGATTGTTATCTTTTCATCTTTTGTTTCTTATCCAAACATTATCCTGTTTTATCTTGCATCTCATTACTTTTTGTTGGTTAGCATATTTTCCTTTCCACCCCATTGTGGATTTAATTTCTTTGTTCTTTTCTCCACCTCTTTCCACCACCCACCTGCCCCAATTTCCCTGCTTCTGTACTTATGACTTATCAAATTTTGAACCAATGCTATTTCTGAGGAATCTCTTCATTGAAATGAAGAGCTAACTATGTTTTGTCCCGGCACATGAATCCTGGACTGTTGAATGTTTTGGATATTTACTCTTATTATATCCTGCTCAAAATCGGTACAATATTTACGGCAAGATTGCTGAAGGTCTATTACATTTCCAAATTGTGTTGCATCAATAATTTTGAAGTTATCTGCCTTATGTGCATAAGTTCAAGCCATCTCTTGGACCGTACAATAACAATACCAAACTGTAGCTCCTGTAGAACACTCCTATAGATTTCCCTCCAGTCTGAAAAAAAATGCACTAATCTCTGTTTTCTATCTATACACATTTGGGAACATTGGTAAAGAGCTGATTCTACCGTGAGGAACATTCTGAGGGGCTGCATCACCATCTGGTATGGGGGGCAGGTGGGGGATACTGCACAGGATTATAGGAAGCTACAAGAAGTTGTAAAATTAGTCAGCTCCATCATGGGTATTAGCCTTCGTAGTATCTGAGACATTCTCAGGGAGCGGCGCCTTAGGAAGGCAGCGTCCATTACTAAGGACCCTCATCACCCAGGACTTGCCCTCTTCTCATTGTTACTGTCAGGAAGGAGGTAGATGAGCCTGAATGCACACACTTAGCGATTCAGGAACAACTTTTTCCCCTCTTCCATCCGATTTCTAAATGGACGTTGAACCCATGAATACTACCTCCATTTTTTTTTTTGGTTTTTGCACTATTTTTAATTTAACTATTTTACATATATACTTGCTGCAATTTATTTATTTTTCTATATTTATCATGTATTACATTGTACTGCTGCCACTAAGTTAATAAATTTAATGACATATGCCAGTGATATTAAACCTGATTCTGATTTATCCATCTAAGGCTGTTAGTGCAGTTATTTCAGTATTTATGGAGCTAGTTGTTTCTAATCCACAAGTTTGTTTTGTTAGCAAGATTCATGTAGTCATTTGCTAAAACACGTTTAGAAGGTTCATATACACAACATAAACCCCATTCGTATTTCAACAAAGAACTCAATCAGGTTAGTCGAACACAATTTGTCTTTCACAAAACAGTGTTTGTTTCCTGTGTTATCCCTATTTTCCCAGGTTGATTTTGTTCTGGATTAGTGTCTTTGATGTTTTCACACACTGAGTCTATATGACTGGGCCTCAGTTTTTTTTCAACAGGTCAATAGGTCAATAGGTCAATAGGTTTCAATAGATAGATTTAATGTCAGAGAAATGTATACAATATACATCCTGAAATTATTTTCCTTTTGAACAGTTCTTGGACGTCATTCACATTTTTTTCATGAATGGAAAGAATCCTTTTAGCCCGCAGACCCCATGTCGTTACTTATTTCTCTCAGAACAATTCCATGTCGTTACTTATTTCTCTGTAACCTGTTCTCTCACGTGTCTATCAACACCACCCTCATCCTCCTACCTGTCCTTTGCCCAAACTCCCAGCTCCCCAGAGCACCAAAAATAGTCAAATAACTTACCAACCAGAAACCCTTTGGGATGTAGGAGGGAACTGAAGCACTCTGGGGAAACCCACAAGGTCGGACAGAGAACGTGCAGCCTTTGCACAGACAGCGGAGGAGGTCCGAATTGAACACTGGTCACTGAAGCCATGCCACAGTGCTGTTGTAAAAATACATTTAGAATTAAAAACAACAAAATACTCAAAACATAACAAAACAGCTAAAACATTTCAATCAATGAAATTAAGAAAATAAGGAATTGCCTTGTACCCTCACTTCTCACAATTAGTATCCCTTCCCATTCAAATGAATCAGTCCTCTGGACAAGTGCCAGCCAATGCTGGGAACACACCTAAGTGGTCAGGAAATAAGGAGAAGCCAGACGGGTTAAATGAAATTTATCTACAAGGAGCCAGCAATGGATTTGATGAGTGGAATGGTCTCCCATTTGCTGTAGTAACTAATAATTACTGGTCAGCCCTGGGAATTCCTTCCATGATGTTTCCCTTGGGCCCAACAAGCCTAAAAGGGATAATAGCAAAAAATACTGCATGCGCAGAAAGCGGAACAGACCTGATGTTTCATGCCCTTTGAAAGAACTGGGTAGTAGTCAACCAAGTTGTGGATAAAGTAAAGACCTCAACATGCTTCATTGTGAGAATGGCTAATCCTAAACAGGAACATTGGATTGAAGATGAAAGTGCCTTGTTACAGTTGTGATAAATTATAGACTTACTGTACTGCTGCAGCTTTATGTTGTTGGCCTTTGATCCTGACGGATCATAGTGTAAAAAATAAAATGAGCTCCTGGGGTCTGGTGGAGTCTGACAGGTTATTGGATGAATGGGGATGGTGATGATGGGGGCTGACAGCTGGAGTTTATTTCAGGAACCAGGAGCTCAGTGGGGATTGGTGGACTGGAACAACAGAGCAGAGAAAGAACTGAGTGTGTCAAGCAGCATCTATGAAGGCAAAAAGTAAGTCAATGTTTTGGGTTGAGTCCTATATCAGCATTGAGAGAGAAGAGGAAAGAACATTAGGACATGTAGCAATATGAAAGGAGTGGAAAGAGGCTAGTAGGTGACAGGTAGAACCATGTAGTGAGAGGATGATGGAATTGGGTGGGGGTGGGATGGAGGCTTGTAGACGATAGGTGGAATATAATGAGGAGGGAATGATGGATCGATGGAACCAGGTGAGATGACAACACCAGGGCTGAAGGTACCTCAAGCTGGAAAATTCAAAGTTCATTCAACTGGGTTGTAAACAACCTGAGTGGAACATGAGTTGTTCTCCCAGTTTACATTTGGTCTGTCTGTAACAGTGGAGGAAGCCGAGGACAGACATGTCTGTATGGGAGTGGCTGGAGGGTTAAGATGAAATGCAACCGGAAGTGAAAGGCGGCTCTTTCAGATAGAGCACATGTGCTCCACAATTCAGTTATCTAGTCTACGCTTGAATTCACTGATGTAAAGAAAGCCGTATCATGAGCATTGAATGCAGTGGCCCAAGTTGGGAGAGGTGCAGGTGAACCTCTGCTGCACCTGGAAGTGAAGGGGTGGGTGTGACATCTCCTTCAGTTACAGAAGAACATTGCAGGGGATGGGGAAGGATGAGTAGAATCTATGAAGGAGTCCCCAAAAGTAGATTGGGACTGAGGTATGTGGGGGCCTCCCTTGGGAGCAGTTGGGACTGAGGTGTGGGGGCCTCCCTTGGGAGCAGTTGGGACTGAGGTGTGGGGGTCTCCCTTGGGAGCAGTTGGGACTGAGGTGTGTGGGGGCCTCCCTTGGG
This sequence comes from Mobula birostris, assembly GCF_030028105.1. NCBI lineage: Eukaryota > Metazoa > Chordata > Chondrichthyes > Myliobatiformes > Myliobatidae > Mobula > Mobula birostris. The sequence continues at coordinate 92,456,387 of NC_092379.1, forward strand.
AGCAGTTGGGACTGAGGTGTGGGGGTCTCCCTTGGGAGCAGTTGGGACTGAGGTGTAGGGGGGCCTCCCTTGGGAGCAGTTGGGACTGAGGTGTGGGGGTCTCCCTTGGGAGCAGTTGGGACTGAGATGTGGGGGTTTCCTTTGGGAGCAGTTGGGACTGAGGTGTGTGGGGGCCTCCCTTGGGAGCAGTTGGGACTGAGGTGTAGGGGGACCTCCCTTGGGAGCAGTTGGGACTGAGGTGTGGGGGTCTCCCTTGGGAGCAGTTGGGTCTGAGGTGTGGAGGGGGGGGGTCTCCCTTGGGAGCAGTGGTTTGCATTGCATTTGGCCATTGGAATCTTAAGAGAGTTGAAGGGTTGGGCATTCGGGGTATTTGGGATCTGGCTTTGGGGAATCCTAAATGTCTTGTTAAATTTCCTGGGAGATGCAAAATATCCTGAAAATATTTATTAACATGCATTACTCCACCCAGAGCACACCCAGTCAGATTCTTAGAGCATTATCTTTAGAAGGCAGATTGAGTGGGCATTTTTGGCTGAAAATTTAAAGCATGCCCTAGAACTCTAGTCTTCTACCAATGGAGCAGCAAAAGCAGCAGATTTTACTATAGAATGTCTTGTGGCAAAGCAGAATTTCTGGCGGTTCAGCTCAAATATTATATGTGCATATTAATGTGGGTTTAATTCACAAAGTGCTGAGAGCATTGGAGAGAGAGAAGGCTTCTCTGCATTCAGGCTTGCCACTTGAACTGTTTCAAGCCATCTGTTTCAAACTGTTATCTGGTTTCTTATTTTCTATCACTGTAGGAACAGATTTTGAAAATCAAGAGGAGCTGGAGGAGAAGACAAGACTAATAAATCAGGTTTTGGAATTGCAGCACACACTCGAAGGTGATTATTTGTTGCTGCCTCAGATCAGTTTTTATCCCCCTCTGCTCTGATGCTCTCTCATTCGCTGGTTGTTTCTCTATGATGACTCTGTGAAGGAGAAAGTTATCTTTCTCCCTCTCTGCTTGTTGGTGTTTTTACCTCTGCTAACAAACACATCTTTCCTTCTGCATTGAATATTTTTCTCTTTCTTTCAGTGTTGGCTTAATTTTTATTTCTTTACTGATTGATAAATCACTGCAGTTTTCTCTGTCTTTGCCTTTGTATGCTACAATAGCCTTGTAAGCTGGTACTTTTTCACAGATCTTTCTGTGTTGGCCTTTCTTTGCAGTTTTGTGTTTCACCTTTCCTTGTAATTATCTTGCTTTCTCCATTTCTCTACATTTTTTTCTTTAGCTTTCTCGTGCTTTTTCTACCCCTTTCTCTTTTTGTGGCTCCATCTTATTTTCAACTCTACACACTCCCTCTCTCTGCAGTGACTTCCTCTCTCACTCTTTCAGTTCCCTTTTCAGGCTCACCTCACTGTATGCCTGTACTATTCCCCAGTCTCTTCCAAGCACTCCACCATCTTACCCACATCTGTCACCCTCTAACTCTCAAATAACAGAAATCCTGGAATTGTTAGCAAGTCATGTAACATCTTTGGAAGGGACAACAGCTGACATTCCGCATCCTAGATCCTTTGTCAGAAGTTCTGTTTTGATTAAAGGTCTCAGACCTGAAATGTAAATTGTTTCACTTTTCTCAGATGCCTCTCATCGTTTTCTGCTTTTATTAAAGATTTCCAGAATCTGCAGTTTTTAAAAAAAATTCATTTACAGTTCTGTCTATCCTCTACTTTGTTCTTCACTCTCCTATTTAGGAAAAAAAAGTATGTTTTCTAACTTTACTATAATTTGTACTTCATGGTAGTTTGTCACCCTGCTCTATCCTTGACCATTACATCTGGTTTACAGATCTATCTGCCAGAGTTGATGCTGTTAAAGAAGAGAACCTGAAGCTCAAATCTGAGAACCAGGTGCTTGGTCAGTACATTGAAAACCTCATGTCAGCCTCCAGCGTCTTTCAAACCACAGAGTCGAAGAACAAGAGAAAGTAAGGAGCTCATTCCACTGATACCATCAACTTTATATCTCGACAGGTGTAGTGGGCTAATCTGCATGTCATGTCCATCTGTCTGAAATCTCACTTTGACCTTTTCACCTTAAGATCTAGGTGATGAAATATTTTCAGGTCCCTGATCCTGTTTGCATATTGAGATTTGGTTGATGGGATATGATTCAATTGCTTCTAATTGATGCAATGATTTACAAAACACTTCCAAAGTTAGCAAACAGGAGTCAAATCTGCTGGTCTCTAAAGGCCACAACTTCTTTAATGTATTCCATGTTGGAAATTCTTTCTTAAATGTAGCAAGTGAAAGCACAAGAAAAAAATACACAGCCAACAAAAAGCATCAGTTGAGACTGCACTGCACAATGCTATAGAATGGTCATGACCTTGTATGTACTGGACCTGGGGAGGAAAAGAGGACGATAGTAGTTTACTCAAGGGAAATTAGGAAAAAAGTGAGCAGGCCACCTATTCACAGTCTGAAGTGAGCAACCTACCAGCCCTTGAGCTGCTGCAGCTAATGTTTCACCAGCCACAATCTGGTCCGTGTTTGAGCATTGAAAAAAAATTGACGTACCAAAATTAGAGGCAAGATTCAAAACTGTAAGCCATGAAGGAAAGTCTACGATTAGTGCATGAGAAAAGCTCTGAGTTGTATAAGATATGCAATATTAATTAAGAAGCAACAGGTACTCAGAAAATGTAATGCCCTGTTGTAGATGTATTGTCTGATCAATGCCAGTAACTGTTGCAGTTTGGGATCCAACATCAAAAAGGCTCTATCCAACTTAGAATCTAACATCGAAGAGGTTATAACTGAAGATAGATACCGGAACGGGCTTGGAAGAGGTGGGTATTGGGCTATTAAGGGATCAGAGGTAGCTTGGGGATGGGGGAGGTAGATTTTATGGTTTTCATCGTGCATGTTAGAGACAGATGATTAAGAGCTTGGGTCATTGCAGAGTCAGGCGATCAGAGGGTCAGAGTCATCAGGTCACAGGAAGATCAGGTGACGGCTTTGTAATATTGAAGTCAAATGGTTAGGGATCATGGCCATCAGCGCCTCAAGCACCATTCCACGGGCCGATGACATCTCTCAACGTGGCCCATCTCCTGGCTGATGGAGGATGCAGGTACGTCACGTCAAAGCACGATCCAGTTCCCGAGTGAGAAAGAAACAATGATAAACAGCATCTGTTCCTTGAACTCTTCAGGAAAGCGGATTCCCCAAGAGGGTAGACAAGAGACTTCTACCTGCATCACTCAGTGATGGAGCAGGTAGCTACATTCTGAGCACAATTTCCTGGCTGGCCAACTGTTCTATTCCCCATCCCCAGCAGCACATGCTACCCAGTGCAGTCTCATTTCTATCTAAGTGTTCTACTGACTCGGTCACTGTTTCTGCATTCAAAAGGTGAAAGGGTTAAATAGTCAGATTATTTAAATAATTCAGTTAATTTGCTATAAATAACAAATTAATTTCAATAAAAATGTCCTTTTTTATTTTCCAGACCAACCAAAAGCTCCAAGAAGACAGACAAATAATAGTAACATTAACTATGCTAAAGGGGATTGAGAGTTGAGACTGTCCAGTGTTAGACTGTAACCCTGTTAGAACCAGTAGCTTATTGTCTTGAGTCAGCCTGGGTACCTTTTGTATTTAGTCTATTTAATTATGAAATAATAAACCCAAATGCTCATATTGATATGTGTGCCTCTCCTTTCGCACATAGGATTCTGTTTGCATGATTATTTTGTGAGTTGGTCTAACTTTATCCAGTTAATACTTTAGGCCAGGCTATAGGCCAATATATGTTGGTTGCGAAGGATGGAAAAAAAATCACAGGTGCTACACTGAGCCTTCTATTTCTAAACCTTTAATTGCCATCGATTTGCTTTGTTTCTTTAATCTCAAAATTTCCAGAATACTAACAGAAATGATACATCTTTATCGTTCTGTTTGAATGATAAAGATCTTTGGCCTATCTAAACACAGTCATATAGAACGAATCGATATTTCTTTCTACTATCCATTCTTTCATTATTTATTCCTTTGTGTTTTGCTTTAGATTTTCCTCCAAAAGTTCTTTCCAGTTGCTACCCTTTTCAAAGAATAACATTCCGCATAGCCCAAACCTGCTGCTATGTATTTGCTTACTGGATTTATCCTTTCAAGCTTTTTTGACATATTTATTGCTTTTCTGACACAGCTTTATAGTTACCTCCTTTCGGGTCTGAAAAACCCAGGTTCCATGCAGTCTGTCTCTGTAACTCAGTCCTTTGAGGATTATGTCTTGTTGCAGTATATATCTTGGTACAAGTGACAATGATAAAACCAAATCCAATTCCAACTTCTCTACAGCATTTCACTTACCTCAGTGACCACAACTGAACAGTACAATATACTGTAGCTTCGCTGGATTGTATTACACCAGCGTGGCATTCAGCGAATATAATTAAATTTGTTTTGATGTGTTCTATATGTTCTTTTATCAAGAACTGTTTTGCTGAGATCATCTACTAAAACCTTAACATCTTCTGGCTTGTTTGATATGTTTGTTGCTATACATTTGGAACTTACCATGATATTGGCATATTTGCATTTAGAAATTGTAGACACAATTAACATCATCTCACTGACATTAAGAACCATTAAAAATATGTATAGAGAGATGAGTTAGGGAACTCACTGTTATAAGACAATTGAATAGTTTCCCAGTATGATAACATGGCTCTTATCTCACAATCTACCTCATTATGACCTTGTATCGTCCTGTCAGCTTACACTACACTTTTTCAGTAGTTGCTCCACTTTATTCTGCATTCTGTTATTGCTTTACCTTGTACTACCTCAATGCATTGAGTAATCAATTGATCTGTATGGACAGTATGTACATACAAGACAAACTTTTCACTGTACCCCGGTACATGTGACAATAATATTCCTATTACAATTCCAATCTCAAAATCATGTTGGCTTACTTGCATTTTGAAATTGTAGACAAAATTAGCAAAATCTTACCAACATTGTTAACCAGTCAAGAAAATTATAGATAGGTAGATAAACTAGAAATTAATGAAATTTTAAAGAACAAATAATACTACAGGTTTGTAAATGACTG